>NW_026614703.1:0-131212 GCF_030052815.1 Hevea brasiliensis | reverse complement strand
GGGCCATTACAGTTAGAAATTCTATTCTTAAGTTGTTAAGAATATAAGTGACAGTATTTCTAGCACAAAGTATCATAAATAAGTTCACAATCGAGGATACTTCACAATAAGGACATGACTTATCCAGAAAGATTGTAATCATGTTTGTTCCAGAGTTATTTATATGAGATATAAATAAGATGGAATGGTGAGTCTCATGCCATATAACAAACATGATAGGCACTTATACATGATAAGTAGGTCAAACCAGTGACATTTATGACAAGCACATGGAGTTTACTCTTGTCAATGTATTGTCATAAATCATATCAATGCATATAATCTTCATATAATCTTTAGACCTGAGATAGCATAGTTATCTTGTATATAAGTGGTTTGAGTATGATACTGCTTTCATACTTGTACTGTGTATGGGTATATGGGCATGTGTCGGCACCTACTAGTTATATATGGAGGTAGGTGTTGATCAAGATAGAATATGTTCCTTTAAGTAAATAGGGATAAAATCCTATGTTCATTTAATTGTTCTTGATGTTTCAAGTTCCTGGCCAGGACAAATAGATTTATTCAAAAAAGAGTTTCTGATGAGAAAATCTTTTTAATCAATAACTGGAATTAAAAGAGAACATAATATTCATAGTAAATGGAGTTTGACATAAACCATGACTCTAGCTCGAATTGGGATTTTGTAACAGAGAGATTCTAGTGCATGGTAACATATGATTATAGGTTCATTTAAGGTAAACCTTATTACTAATTGAGTGGCCATGGCATGCTATGCTAGGTGTTAACCATGGTCTATGAGGTGCATAAAATGATTTAGAGAAATCATTTATGGTAAGAAAGAGTTCTGATGATATTAAGAGTTGATATCATGTCTCATTGCCAATTAGTAATGAGCCTAGTAAGTCACACACATACACAAGCAATCACCAAATTAAATATGATTTAATTAATTAATTAAATAGGTTTGGTTTGCAATTAGATTGCAAAGTCCCTAGCATAGCTTGAAACCAAATCTAGGTTATTGGATGTATAGTATAAGTTAAATTTATATTTAAAGTGTATAAATATGAATTTAATTAATGAGAAATTAATTAATAAATATTGATTAATTAATTTATATTTGACATAAATTGATTAGAAGAAGAGAACTAATTATTTTGGATTGAGAACTCAAAATTAAGAAACAGGGGTATTTTGGTCATTTCACAGGGTGACATGTGACACCATGAGATGGTGACACATGGCACTACACATAAACTTGCCATATGTCTTTTAATCATGTAAGATGATCAAAGTCAAGATTAAATATAGGTTTGACTGTAACACCCCTATTTGTATAGCCTGATATATTTTACTATTCCAGTTACCGGTGTCGGTCTGGACTATTAAGGGGATTAGAATCACACTTAAGACAACTAGATAAGCCCTGAACACAAATAATTAGTAATTGCCAATTAGTTAAGTATAAATAAGAAAAACAGAACAAAAGAAGTTAAACGAGCAGAGAGTCACAGCGATGGGTGACCTTATCGGGAAGGACTACGAAGTCGATTTAAACTCAAATTTCGAACTGTAAAATATGACGCTGCGGTCCTTCGGACTATTATGAACACAGTGGAAAAGAGAAAATCATGAAAAAGAATTGTTAAGCCGGTCAAATAATTAGGTCAAGAATCCGGAAGAAATATTGAATTATTTGCAAACCAGGTCGAACCGGCGAGGGGTAATTTGGTCAATTGACCCCAAAACCTGACTCTTGACCTAACTGTCCAATAAAATCGGAGAAATAAAAATTTTTGAATCGAGGATTAGATTAAAGAACTAATGAAAAATTTAAGAAAATTGAAAAAGAAAAGAAAAAGGTTTATTGCATCATGTGGATGACATCATTGTGATGTCAAAAATCAATTTTAATTTTCCAACTTTTTTGACCAAGTCAAATACATAAAATTACACTTAAAACACCTAAAAAATTAAAAGGAAAGGTCATTTCTTCTTCCCTAAAAAAATTCAGCCGGCTCCCATTCTTTTGTTTCTCTTTTTCTTTTCAATTTCCTCCATTAATGGTCATTTAAGCTTCTTAAACCCTATTATTTCTTCATAAATTTCATACTCACCAAAGTAAGGTCTTGCTCTTTGGCTTTGATAGAGAGATTAGAAATAAGAAAGATCAAAAAGAAGTGAAGATTTGGAATTACAAATTCTGCTCAACAAGTAAGTCCCTCTTTCTAACTTAATTTGAGTAAAATGCATAGAAATGAGCTTGAATAAGTAGGAAATTACATAAAAACTCAAGAAATCACTCATGTATGAAGCTTTATGAAATTTGGTCAGCATGAAATTAATTAGGGTTTGATAGAAATTGTTGGAATTAAAGAGGAACTCATGCTTGATTGAATAAGTAAGTGAGACTTGTACACTTAGAATTCATGAATTGAGGAAATTGAGGAATTAGGGTTCTTGACCCTTAGGGTTTTGGGAGGAAATTTAAGAAATTGGTAAATGATGTCTTTGACCTAGTTTGATGTGAGAAATAGTCATTTGTGACCAAATGAAGTGTGTTGGAAGTGTCGGAGTTAAGGTTAAATTCGGATTCAATGTGGTCATGCTGCTGGCAACAGGACCAAGGTCCCTTTGAGGGACCAAAACTGAAAATTTACAAGTCCAATTGGTATGAGACCAATTGGGAATGAAAATAGACACCAAATGACACAATTTTCATTTAGGAAGCATGCCCAAAAAGTGATCAAAACCTAGTGAATAAATTGACCAAATCTGGAAATTCTCAGTCTGCCCTATACAAACTGACCAAATGAACAGTGTTTGTTCATTTGGCCATAACTTGAGCTAGGCAGGTCTAAATGATCTGAAATTTTACCAGTGGACAAATGAGATATAGACCTAAAACTTTCATGAAAAACACAAACCCAAATTATGCCATTAACTAAGTCATTTGGCCACCCAAAGTTGGTGACCTAAAACTACCAGAACCAAAATTTGCCCAGAAATCTAAGTTAAGTCCAATCCGACAGCCATGGTTCAAATGGCTATAACTTGAGCTAAAAAACTCCAATTGGAGTGATTCAAAAAGGAGAATAAACTTAAGACAATAGGGAACATTTTCTATGAAGGAAGTTTTTCCAAATTCTAACAGAAAAATGACCAATGGAACAGTGCAACCTAAGACACCAAAACTGAAAATTAGCAATTTTGGCTAAAAGACTTAAGTTTTGAGAAAATGACCAAAACCAACAAGTTTGGTGACCAAAATGTGGTATGTGGGTGAAGTTGGAGTTCCCATACCTATTAAGCTTTAGAAAGTCAACAAATTGACTTGAATAGTATAGTGAATAGTAACCCCGAAACACAAATTTTAAAGAACGTCAAGTTTAGCAGATATAAGCTAGATAAAAGTGAATTTGAATTTATTTTTGGATTTATGCTAAGTTATGGTACTGAAACACTGTGAAACTATGTGTTTTAGCTGAAAAATACTTGGAAGGTCTAAGAGACTGAGTCAAGGCCTAGAGGCGACTCACGTCAGGTTTGTATTTGTGAATTAAGATTTGTATTTGTAAATTTCATACTATATGCACTGTGAATGAAGTTATGAAATATCTTGAGTTGATAAATTTTTGGTTGAATTGTGGAATGAATTGAATTGTGCTGACTTGAGAATTTTTGAAGGTTGGGAGTTATGGAAAATTTATTGGAAGTGTTTTTCTCAGGTATTTGAAGAACTGTTTTCTCAAAATACAGACGGCACTCTGCCGAAATTTTTATAAAATTTGCGGAAAAATAAAAATGGACAAAAATTTTTACTAGTTTTTTAAGCTTTGAATAAATAATTTTAATTCCTACCAAAATGTTCACCACTTCCAAAATGCAAGAAAATGGTTTCAAAATCCCTTGTAGTGTACTTAATGAATTATCGATAGGTGAAGTTCGGTAGTTTATTAAGTATTCTACAAGATCATGTTGTGCCTTATAGAGGGATAAGGTGTGACATGTTTTTGTGGTATCAGAGCATGGTTTTGCAATAAACTTTGACTATTTATGTGAACATTTCTTTGATAAGTACAACTGCTCAATGTCTTTAATTGATACATATGACATATTTACATCATGAATATGTACTAATGGAGGTCAACCTCCTTGTGTTTGTTCTCAGGAAGTAGAAATTTTGGGAAAATGGAATGGAAGAAGGAGATCATTCCGTAGAACAATCTGTTGAGGCTGAGGTTCAAGGGGAAGCCCCAACACTCCAGAACGTGAGTGGTTCAGCCACTCCAGCTCCTATTCCAGCACTGCAGTTTCCTGCTCCATTTGCACAGCAGATGGCTGTGTTTTTCCAACAAATAGCGAGAAATGTGCCACCCCAAGCTCAGATGCAAGCACCTGTAGCACAACCACAGCCCTCAGCTCGGCAATATGAAAAATTGATGAAATTTGGAGCCACCGAGTTTAAAGGCACTATGGATCCGCTGGAGGCAGATCAGTGGTTAGAGCGAATGAAACGGGTTTTCAGGAAGCTGCAGTGTGCAGAAGAGCTGAAGTTCAAGTATTCTGTTTCCTTGTTGCAAGGGGATGCATATGAATGGTGGAAGACCATCCCCCATAGCCTAGTAGAACCTCCAGTCCTTACTTGGTCAGACTTTTTGAGGGAGTTTCGACAGAAGTGGGTCTCCGATGCTTATGTAGATATGAAGTTACAAGAATTCCTGAGTTTGAAACAAGGGGACAGAACCATAGCAGAATATGAGAGGGACTTCTCTCGACTGAGCCACTACGCTGGAAGCTTAGTCTCTACCCCCAGAGATACATGTAAGAGGTTTGAGGCCGGGTTAAGGTCGAATCTGAAAATGCAAGTTGTGGGTTTCCGACATCAAAATTTCTTTGAGTTGATCTCACAAGCCCTGGAATTGGAAAGGATAGGATCAGAAGGGGCAGTGAAGAAGGGTACACAAGAGAAAGAGAAGACTAAAAAGACTACTGGAAAATCACCTGAGAGTGGTTCTAGGAAGAGGAAACAGTTTGGGGGATCCAGCTCCCGTAGATCTGGCAGAGGCAGATTCTCTGGCCAAAGACCACCTCGGTCTGGTCAGCAGACCCAGCAAGCACCCCGAGGAGCTCTATCAGTACGACAGTGTGAAACTTGTGGTAGAACACACGGTGGGGTTTGTTTCAAGGCCACCAGTGCATGTTTTAACTGTGGAGGGAGTGGACATTTCGCTAACGATTGTACTAGTTCACACTAGTCTGGACCTTCTGCTACATCAAAAGGATCAGCCCAAGTCTCTGCACCTAGAGGATCACAGCCAGCTGGTAGAGGTAGAGGCAGAGGTAGGGGTCCTGGTAACACTAATGGGAGTCAAAGCACTGTTAACCAGCCAGTATCCAGTGGCGCACCAGTCAGAGTATATACCATGCGTCAGAGGGAGGAGGCTGAAACATCAGACGTAGTAGCTGGTATTTTCTCCATCCTTGACCAAGATGTAAATGTGTTATTTGATCCTGGCTCCACACATTCGTATATTAGTGCTAGTGTGATGTGTTCTACTGCTATTCAGTGTGTACCAATGGACTATGATGTGCTAGTAACTAGTCCATTAGGCCAGGAGGTCAGGGTAAATAGACTATATAGGGATTGTCCTTTGGTGATCCAAGGACACACTTTTCTGTCTGATTTGATTGAAATGCCCTTCAGAGATTATGACATTATCTTGGGCATGGATTGGTTAGCCAGGCATCATGCGATGATTGACTATAGATTGAAGACAGTCACTTTTAGTCTCCCTCAGTATGATGATGTAGTAATACATGGGGAGACGTAGTTATTGCCTTCAAACATCATTGCTGCACTGGCCAGAAAAATGATTAGGAAGGGGTGTGAGGCGTACTTGGCACATGTGATAGACACCCAAGTGGGTAGTCCAGCATTGAGGGACATTCCCACAGTATGTGACTTTCTAGATGTGTTTCCTGATTAATTGCCAGGATTTCCTCCAGAAAGAGAAGTGCAGTTTGAAATTGATGTTATGCCTGGTGTGGACCCAATCTCTATAACACCATATAGAATGGCACCAGCAGAACTAAAAGAATGGAAAGTGCAGTTGCAAGAGCTACTTGACAAGGGCTTTATCCGCCCCAGTGTGTCACCTTGGGGAGCGCCAGTGTTATTTGTTAAGAAGAAGGATGACACTCTTCGATTATACATTGACTATCGACAGTTGAATAAGGTGACAATAAAGAACAGATACCCATTGCCCCGCATTGATGACTTATTTGATCAGTTAAAGGTTGCAGCTGTGTTCTTCAAAATTGACCTGAGATCAGGTTATTATCAGTTGAAAGTATAAGAGCAGAGTATTCCTAAAACTGCCTTTAGAACCCGCTATGGCCATTATGAGTTCTTGGTCATACCATTCGGGTTAACTAATGCTTCGGCCGCTTTTATGGATCTGATGAACACTATCTTCAGACCATACCTCGACCATTTTGTTGTGGTATTTATTGATGATATATTAATCTATTCGAGGAATGCAAAAGAGCATGATAGACATCTGCGGATTGTACTACAGACTTTAAGGGAGAAACAATTATATGCCAAATTGTCGAAGTGTGAATTTTGGCTAAAGGAAATGTCTTTCTTGGGGCATGTAGTATCAGAAGAGGGCATCAAGGTAGATCCAAGTAAGATAGAAACTATCCTTAATTGGAAGCCACCCAGAAATATCACAGAGATTCGCAGTTTTCTGGGTTTAGCTGGATACTACCGTCGATTTGTGAAGGGATTCTCCATGTTGGCATATCCATTGACCAAGCTGCTTAGAAAAGATGTGAAATTTCAGTGGATGGATAAATGCCAACAGAGTTTTGATGAATTGAAGAAATGTTTGACTGAAGCTCCAGTCCTGACTTTACCTACTCCGAGTAAAGAATACACAGTTTATAGTGATGCTTCTCACAATGGGTTAGGTTGTGTATTGATGCAAGATCGAAATGTCGTTGCCTATGCATCACGCCAGCTGAAATCGCATGAGAGGAATTATCCGACACATGACTTGGAGCTTGCAGCTATTGTGTTTGCTCTTAAGATCTGGAGGCACTATTTGTATGGGGAGAAATGTTACATCTACACAGATCATAAGAGTTTAAAGTATTTGGGCACCCAGAAAGAGTTGAATTTTAGACAAAGGAGATGGTTAGAGTTGATAAAAGACTATGATTGTCTGATAGACTATCAGCCAGGGAAAGCTAATGTTGTGGCTGATGCCTTAAGTCGTAAGACTATGGCAAGTCTACGGGTTACTACTTTGTCTATGGTACATGAGTTGAGATCATTACATGCCAGTTTAGAGATTAATGATGAAGGGCAGACAGCAGTTGCATGGCATGTTCAGCCAGTGTTGATTGATCAGATCAGAATGGCTGCTCAGAATGATCAGAAGTATCAAAAGCTATTGGAAGAAGTCAGACAGGGCAAGAAACCAAAATTCTCGATAAGAGATGATGGTCTACTGCTACACCAGAGCAGAATGTGTGTTCCTAATGATGTTGATTTGAGGTAGATCATTTTTAAGGAAGCACATGAGTCTCCTTTTGCCATGCACCCTGGTGGCACAAAAATGTATAGAGGGCTAAAGGAGCATTACTGGTGGATGGGTATGAAGAGAGATGTGGCAGAATTTGTTTCAAAATGCCTAACTTGTCAGCAAGTAAAGGTAGAACACCAAGTACCAACTGGGTTATTACATCCACTACCAGTGCCAGAATGGAAATGGGAGAGAATAACTATGGATTTTGTGATGGGACTTCCGAGGACACATAAGAGTCATGATGCAGTATGGATCATTGTTGACAGACTGACCAAGTCTGCTCATTTTTTGCCTGTCTGGATGGACTACAGTTTAGAAAGATTGGCCAAGTTATACATTGATGAGATTGTGAGACTGCATGGAGTGCCAGTATCCATCGTATTAGACAGAGATCCTAGGTTCACTTCTAGATTCTGGGGTAGTCTTCAGAGAGCCCTAGGAACTAAATTGAACTTCAGTACTGCTTTCCACCCACAGACAGATGGCCAATCTGAGAGGGTAATTCAGATCTTAGAGGACATGCTACGGGCTTGTGTGATTGAGTTTGAGGGCAGTTGGGACATACACTTGCCTTTAATTGAGTTTGCTTATAACAATAGTTACCAATCAAGCATTGAGATGCCTCTATATGAAGCTTTGTATGGCAGAAAATGTAGAACCCCATTGTGTTGGGATGATGTGGGTGAAAGAAAGATGATTGAACCTGAAATTGTTCAGCAAACTGAAGAGAAGATCAGGGTGATCAGAGATCGACTTAAGACTGTATCAGACCATCAGAAGTCCTACATTGATCTGAAGAGAAGGGATATTGAGTATGCAATGGGTGAGAAAGTGTTCCTTAAGGTTTCTCCTTGGAAGAGAATTATGAGATTCGACAGGAAGGGGAAACTGAGTCCTTACTTCATTGGACCATATGAGGTTCTGGAAAGAGTGGGTCCTTTGGCATATCGGTTGGCACTACCTCTAGAGTTAGAGAAGATACATAATGTCTTCCATGTGTCTATATTGAGGAGGTATCGATCAGACCCATCTCATATACTACCAGTCGAAGAAATTGAAGTGAATCCAAACCTCACATATGAGGAAGAACCCATAGAGATTCTGACTATGAGTTAAAGCAGTTATGAAACAAGTAGATACCGTTGGTAAAAGTACTGTGGAACCATCATTCGGGTCAGGAGGCTACTTGGGAACGAGAGGAGGACATGAGAAAACAGCACCCACAACTATTCAGAGATTGATACCAGGTAAAATTTCAAGATGAAATTTATTTTAAAGGGGGCAGAATTGTAACACCCCTATTTGTATAGCCTGGTATATTTCACTATTCCGGTTATCGGTGTCGCTCTGGACTATTAAGGGGATTAGAACCACACTTAAGACAACTAGATAAGCCCTGAACACAAATAATTAGTAATTTCCAATTAGTTAAGCATAAATAAGAAAAACATAACATAAGAAGTTAAATGAGCCGAGAATCACAACGATGGGTGACCTTATCGGGAAGGACTGCAAAGTCGATTTAAACTCAAATTTCGAACCGTAAAATGTGATGCTGCGATCCTTAGGACTATTACGAACACAGTGAAAAAGAGAAAATCACGACAAAGAATTGTTAAGCCAGTCAAATAATTAGGTCAGGGATCTGGAAGAAATATTGAATTATTTGCAAACCGGGTCGAACCGGCGAGGGGGCAATTTGGTCAATTGACCCCGAGAGCTCACTCTTGACCTAACTGTCCAATAAAATCAGAGAAATAAAAATTTTTGAATCAAGGATTAGATTAAAAAACTAATGAAAAATTTAAGAAAATTGAAAAAGAAAAGAAAAAGGTTTATTGCATCATGTGGATGACATCATTGTGATGTCAAAAATCAATTTTAATGTCCCAACTTTTTTGACCAAGTCAAATACATAAAATTACACTTAAAACACCTAAAAAATTAAAAGGAAAAGTCATTTCTTCTTCCCTAAAAAAATTCAGTCGGCTCCCATTTTTTTCTCTCTTTTTCTTTTCAATTTCCTCCATTAATGGTCATTTAAGCTTCTTAAACCCTATTATTTCTTCATAAATTTCATACTCACCAAAGTAAGGTCTTGCTCTTTGGCTTTGATAGAGAGATTAGAAATAAGAAAGATCAAAAAGAAGTGAAAATTTGGAATTACAAATTCTGCTCAACAAGTAAGTCCCTCTTTCTAACTTAATTTGAGTAAAATGCATAGAAATGAGCTTGAATAAGTAGGAAATTACATAGAAACTCAAGAAATCACTCATGTATGAAGCTTTATGAAATTTGGTCAGCATGAAATTAATTAGGGTTTGATAGAAATTGTTGGAATTAAAGAGGTACTCATGCTTGATTGAGTAAGTAAGTGAGACTTGTACACTTAGAATTCATGAATTAAGAAAATTGAGGAATTAGGGTTCTTGACCCTTAGGGTTTTGAGAGGAAATTTAAGAAATTGGTAAATGATGTTTTTGACCTAGTTTGAAGTGAGAAATGGTCATTTGTGACCAAATGAAGTGAGTTGGAAGTGTCGGAGTTAAGGTTAAATTCAAATTCAATGTGGTCATGCTGCTGGCAGCAGGACCAAGGTCCTTTTGAGGGACCAAAACTAAAAATTTACAAGTCCAATTGGTATGAGACCAATTGGGAATGAAAATAGACACCAAATGACACAATTTTCATTTAGGAAGCATTCCCAAAAAGTGATCAAAACCTAGTGAATAAATTGACCAAATCCGAAAATTCTCAGTCTGCCCTGTACAAACTGACCAAATGAATAGTGTTTGTTCATTTGGCCATAACTTGAGCTAGGCAGGTCTAAATGATCTGAAATTTTACCAGTGGACAGATGAGATATAGACCTAAAACTTTTATGAAAAACACAAACCCAAATTATGCCATTAACTAAGTCATTTGGCCACCCAAAGTTGGTGACCTAAAACTGCCAAAACCAAAATTTGCCCAAAAATCTAAGTTAAGTCCAATCCGGCAACCATGGTTCAAATGGCTATAACTTGAGCTACAAAACTCCAATTGGAGTGATTCAATAAGGATAATAAACTTAAGACAATAGGGAACATTTTCTATGAAGGAAGTTTTATCAAATTCTAACAGAAAAATGATCAATGGAACAGTGCAACCTAAGACACCAAAACTGAAAATTGGCAATTTTGCCTAAAAGACTTAAGTTTTGAGAAAATGACCAAAACCAATAAGTTTAGTGATCAAAATGTGGTATGTGGGTGAAGTTGGAGTTCCCATACCTATTAAACTTTAGAAAGTCAACAAATTGACTTAAATAGTGTAGTGAATAGTAACCCCGAAACACAAATTTTAAAGAACGTCAAGTTTAGCAGATATAAGCTAGATAAAAGTGAATTTGAATTTATTTTTGGATTTATGCTAAGTTATGGTACTGAAACACTATGAAACTGTGTGTTTCAGCTAAAAAAGACTTGGAAGGTCTGAGAGACTGAGTCAAGGCCTAGAGGCGACTCACGTCAGGTTTGTGCACAATAAACCTTACTTGAACATTTTGTCATTGAAAAAAATTGATTTGATATGATTTATAAAAATTTGTTGTTAATCATGAATTGTGTTGCCACTTTGTGTATGAAATTATGACTTTGAAAATCTATCGGATTTCTCATGAATTATTTGAATAAAATGTTTGAAATAGATTTTTTATTCACACTTACCATGACAGTGCCTTATTATTCCTCCTCCATTCATAGGGTGAGATCGATTATTTTTCCTCCCTCTCTGGTTTACCAGTTGAGGTTATAGATCGGATGAGTACTCATTAGCTAGCTAGCCACCTTCCTTATTGATTTTGATTTATTGGGTTGTAGATTGCTTTGTCGTGGTGTACAACACGGTATTGATCAGAAATTTTGTGTCATGGCTTAAGTTGTATATGAATTGGCAACACTGTGTTTATTAAATTATTTGACCCAAAAATTTTGCTATAATGAGTTTTGATAATTGGTGAAATATAATTGTGCAACATTTAAATTGTGTTTTGTCAATGAATGATTTATGTATTGTATTTTAAATT
Source organism: Hevea brasiliensis (assembly GCF_030052815.1). Classification (NCBI taxonomy): domain Eukaryota; kingdom Viridiplantae; phylum Streptophyta; class Magnoliopsida; order Malpighiales; family Euphorbiaceae; genus Hevea; species Hevea brasiliensis. The sequence continues at coordinate 119,542 of NW_026614703.1, read as the reverse complement.
TTTATTGTGCACTACTGAGTATTTTTATACTCAGCGATAGCTTATTTTGCTGTCGCAGATAAGAGCAAAGAGAAAGCAGTAGAGTGAGCTGCTACTGATATTGAGGACTACACTGATATTTTTGTATGGGTATTGTTTTATATCCTTATAGTTATTTTGATGTAAATATTATAATGTTTTATGCATCAATGTAAAGTTGAGCAGTTGTATAATAAATTGTAATAATATTATTTTTGGATTTTTTTTTTGTAATTTAAGATTTGTATTTGTGAATTTCATACTATATGCACTGTGAATGAAGTTATAAAATATCTTGAGTTGATAAATTTTTGGTTGAATTGTGGAATGAATTGAATTGTGTTGACTTGAGAATTTTTGAAGGTTGGGAGTTATGGAAAATTTATTGGAAGTGTTTTTCTCAGGTATTTGAAGAACTGTTTTCTCAAAATACAGACGGCACTCTGCCGAAATTTTTATAAAATTTGGGGAAAAATAAAAATAGACAAAAATTTTTACTAGTTTTTTAAGCTTTGAATAAATGATTTTAATTCCTACCAAAATGCTCACCACTTCAAAATTGTAAGAAAATGGTTTCAAAATCCCTTGTAGTGTACTTAATGAATTATCGGTAGGTGAAGTTCGGTAGTTCATTAGGTATTCTACGGGATCATGTTGTGCCTTACAGAGGGGTAAGGTGTAACATTGACACTTGGCACAATGTGATTGGGTCAATTAAACCTAGAGCCAATCAAAAGGTGACATGTGGCAAGGGTTTTAAGTGATGACCTAGCTATATAAGTGTAAGGATGGAAGAACAAAAACTATAAGCTGCTGTTCTTCTTTGGTGCCGCCACCTTTGAGTGCTTTATCCTCTCCTCTTCTTCATCTCTCACCATTTCAAAGAGATTAGACAACAATCTCTTGAATTAAAAATACTAGAAATCGTTTCTAGTGTCCTGTTTACATTTGTAATCGCTCAAAAGGCAAAACTTGATTTTCTAATTGATTGGGAAAGCTTTAGAAGCTGTTCAAGGGCTGCCATTGGTGATCTTGGTGTGGACAAGCTAGAGAGACAACACCTAGTGTCCTAAGGCACATCCCAAAGGTGCTAAACACACTACAATGCATCAAAAGGTTAGTGCACTTGTTCTTAATCTAATCTAGGGTTCTAATGAATTAATCTAATTAATTCTAAAATCTTAAAAGGCAAATCTAGATCCAAAACATATTAAAAGAGTTTTAATATGCTGTTTATCATTAAAATCAAATAGATAAAAATGAATCTTGCATGATGCATGTGACCCTAGGTGAAAAATTTTTTAATTCAGTGATATAAACTTGTGTTTTTCATGCTTCCGCTCCTTCATCTTCATTCTTGTTTCCTCCTAAACTAGCTTACTGGCTATGTAACACCCCCATACTAAGTAGTCTATACATTTTACTGTTTCAGTGACTAGTGTCTGTCTAGACAGTCAGGATGTCTAGAACTATATCTATGTCATCTAGAAAAGCCATAAATAAAAATTAATAGAAATCACATGAAGGCGAAATGGAAATAAGAAAAATAAAGCATAATCCGTTAAATAAACCGAGGTCCCAGTGATGGGTGACCGAACTGGGAAGTGATTGCGAGCTCAGTTGCTACCCTAAATTCGTGCGGGACCCTATGACACCCTAGACCTAGGGATAATTGTGAAACTAATGGTAATGTGAAAACTACAGAAAGGAATAGAGAACAAGTTCAAATAATTGAATCAGAGTTCAGGAAGTAACCTAGTGTTATTAGAAAAATCGATCAGACCCGATAATGAGCATTTTGGTCAATTCACCCTTAGAAGTGACTTTTAACCTAAATGTCCATTAAAATGTGTAAAATTGAAATATTGAAAAATAAATTAAAAGTGAAGAGGTATAGTGAAAGAAGAGAAAAAGAAAAGAAAAAATTTAATTTTTAAAGTGCTTTATGACGTAAGCATTACCTAAGCATGACATAATAAAATTTAAAATTTTAAATTACATAAATGTGGGGATAACTATACATAAATAGAGACAAAAAAATTAAAAAGAAATAATTTAGCTTTTTCTTCTTCATGTTGCCGTCCCTCTCTCTCAATTCCTCTCCAAAAATCCTCCATTAATGGCCAAACCAAGCTTATAATCCCTAGTTTTACCTCATAAAATCTATAGCTACCTTACTAAAAACTTGATAACTAAGCTTAATAAGAATATTAGGAGCAAAAAAAACTAAAGATAGTGAAGATTAGAAGAGTGAAGAAAAGCTCCATTAGAGGTAAGTGATTTCAAGCTTTTCTTTTTGTATAATTGGTTGAAATTAAGTTGAATAAGTGGAAATTAATGAAGAAATGGAAAAAATTTTGCATGAACCCTAAATTTAAAATTAAGTTGAATAAGTGGAAATTAATGAAGAAATGAAAGAAACTTTACATGAACCCTAAATTTAATTTTTGGCCAGCCTTGGGATTTAAGGGTTTTGATGTGTTCAATTTAAATTGAACATGAAATTAAACCTAAAGAAATTTGTATGTATGATTGATGGAGTGAATTGCATGAATTGTGACATTGGAGAATTAGGGTTTATGGTGGTTAAGGTTTTAGAAGAAATTGGAGATTTTTTAGAATTGTTGACCAATTGTTGTTGTGATGCTCAATTATGGTCAATTAGTGTGCTTATAAGTGTAAATTGATGAATGGAATTGAGATAAGTTGTGGATGTTGAATGGCTGAATTCTGGACCAATGAGTCCAGCAAGTTTAAATGGCTATACATTGAATTGAGTTCCTCCAATTAGTGTGAGGCCAATTGGAGATGAAATAGGGTCATAATGTCTCATTTTTTATGAAGAAACCTTGCCCAAAAACTGAACCGAAGTTGATCCAAAATTTGCTTGAATCCGGAATTGGTAGTTTGATTCTGGATAGAATTAACCAAATGAATAGTACATGTTCAATTGGCCATAACTTTGTGTAGAGAGGTCAAAATGACCTGATTCTTGAACTCATGAAAAGCTTAGAGCTATTATAACAACTTTCATGAAGAACAGAAACTCAAATTCTGACCATAACATAATCAAATTGCTAACCAAAATTAGCTCATTAAAACTGCCAGAACCAAATTTGCCCATAAATTCTAGACATGGACCAATCCAGCAAGTTATGGTAAAAATGCCATAACTTGAGCTACAAAACTCCAAATGGAGTGATTCAAAAGGGGCATTAAATTGGAGACATTAAGAAACAACTTTGTTGAAGAAATGTTAGCCAAATTTCCACTTTAAATTGGTCCGATGGAATAGTAAATATTGGTAACAAAAACTAAAAATTTGAAATTACTTCTAAGAACACTTGAATTGCAATTGGCGACTAATGCCAACACGTTTATAACCCAAAATGTGGTACCAGCATGAAATTACAATTTGTATAATTATTATTTATGAAATAGTCAAAATTTGTGTGAATAGCAATGTGAATAGTAACCACAATAACATCAAATGTAAAGAACCCAACCTTATGAGACTTTATAAGTAAATTAAGTAAGCAAAATTCAATTGTTAGATTAATTATTAGAAATGATTTGGATGGGTATTGAAACACTTTCATTATGTGTTTCAGTTGGAAAGGAGACATCCAAGGAATGAGGAAAAGTTGGATCAAGTCAAGACTAGTTAAAGAGGTTTGTGCACAACAACCACTACCAATTTGTTTTCAAATTTAATTTTTATTTTGAATGAATTGTATGAATGATTTATGACCTTTGTTGCATTGAAAATCCTAATTGAGAAATTATGTATTGCTAGCCCAATTTTGGGTAATTGTTTGGATGGAAAATGATTGTGAATTGACAAATGCATTTGATGTATGAAAAATTATTAAAATGGTTTGAAACCACAATTGACATGACTATGTGTTTTGAATTCCTCACTAACCTACCTAGTGGGACGAATTGGATTTCTATTTCGTCTTTGGCTGAAGTGTTGAGGTATGTGCTAGTTGAGGACGAATTGAATGAGTACTCATATATATGTGCTAGCTAGCCTTCGCATTCCCCACTAGCCTTTGGTTATTGGGACGAATTGGATAATCGTGTCATGATCAAAATTATATGACTTCTCAAAATTTTTATTTTATGATTGATGGAATAAAATTTGTTTTTGTTAAGTGATTCTCTAGCTTCAGAAATAAAGCATGATTTTATATGCATTAACATTTCAATTGATTTAGCTTAGAAATTTGTGATTTATATTGATGTGTAAAATTTTTTTTTTTTTTTTGTGCACCACTGAGTCTTTGGCTCAGCGATAGCTTGTTTATGCTGTCGCAAGAAAAGAGGCAGATAAAGCAGCAGAGTAGGCTGCTTGTAACGAGGAGTGATCATTATTTTAGAGTCGTTGCCGGGTATATAGATTATACCCTTGAGAATTTTCTTTTAATGTATATATATCTGTGTGTATGTACATGACAGGCATGAGCAGTTGTATAAAGATTTTGGAATTTTATTTTTGATCAGTGTAAATATTTATAATGTAAACCTGTTATTTCTTATTAATGAAATGCTTAAGTTCGTTTTGAATTTTTCAAATAATGAATTGCTACCTCTAATTGAGTTGATGAGATTGAATTGTGTTAAAATTATTAGAGTTGTGGTTAAGACATATATTGGGAGTATTTTTAACAGGTTTTGAAGAACTGTTTTCTTAATTTATAGACAGAACTTGGTCAAAATTTCTGTAAAAATCCTAGAAATTCTGAAAAGATCAAAAATTATCATTATGATATAAACCCCAATAAAAAATTCTTTAATGGTTATTTATCATTTCTTTTCACTTTAAAAGGGATTGAAATTGTTTAAAATCTCTTGTAATATATTTAATGGATTATCGGTAGGCGAAGTTCAGTAATTTATTAGATATATTACGGGATCATGTCATGCCTTATGTAGGGATAAGGTGTGACATGTTTTAGTGGTATCAGAGCTAGTTTTGAAAGCATGTTTTGAACTATGAATTTGAATATTTTTCTTGATAAGTACAACAGCTCAATGTCATTGATTGATACATACAGTGCATTACATTATGAATATGAACTGACGGAGGGAAATCTCCTTGTGTTGTTTGTTCAGGAGATAGAATATCCTCTAATTGAATATGGAGGAAGGAGATCGCTCAGTTGAGCAATCAGTTGAGGCTGAGGGACAGGGGGAAGTCCCAGCTCTTCAGAATGCTAGTGGGTCAGCTACACCAGCTCCACCCATGCAGTAGTTCCCTACACAGTTTGCTCCACAAATGGCTGAGAACATGCCAACCCAAGCCCCAATTCAAGCACTAGTAGTGCAACCCCTACCTTCAGCCAAGCAGTATGATAAGCTGATCAAATATGGGGCTACTGAGTTTAAGGGTGCAGTGGACCCTTTAGAAACAGAGCAGTGGTTAGAAAGAATGGAGAGAGTATTTAAAAAGCTACACTGCACAGACGAATTATAGTTTGAATACTCAATCTCACTACTACAGGGAGATGCATATGATTGGTGGAAAACCATCCCCCATAGTTTGGTGGAACCCCTGGTACTGACATGGGATGACTTCCTCAGAGAGTTCAGACAGAAATACGTCCCAGACACCGATGTGGACATGAAACTGCAAGAATTTTTAAGTCTGAAAGAGGGAAGCCGAACAGTGGCCGAGTATAAAAGGGAATTCTCCCTCCTGAGCCACTACGCCGGGAGCCTACTCACTGCCAGCAGAAAAAGATGTAAACAATTTGAGCTGGGTTGAAGCCTAGTTTAAGAATGCAAGTGGTCGAATTTTGGCATGACAACTTTTTTGAATTCATATCTCAAGCCCTAGAGCTAGAGAGGATAGAATCAGAAGGGGCACCTGAGAAAGAGAAAACAGAAAAAGAGAATAGTGGAAAGCCAGTGAATCAGAGTTCCAGTGGTAATACTGGTAAGACGAAGAACTTCAGGGGACAGAGTAGTAGAAAATCTGGTAGGGGAAGATTTTTGGGACAGAGACCACCTAGATCTGGCCAGCAGATGACCAGAAGTTCCTTCCCTCCCCGTCTTTGTGAGAAATGCGATAAGAACCATGGTGGGGTATGCTATAAGGCTACCAGTGCCTGTTATAATTGCGGTGGTACAGGACACTTTGCTAAAGATTGGACTAGTGCCCGTAGATTTGGGCCACTTACTACCATAGCAGAAGGATCTGTTCGGAGTTCTTCCACCAGAGGTTCACAGCTAGCTAGTAGAGGCAGAGGTAGAGGTAGGGGCAGTACCTCAGGTAGTCAGGGTACAGTTAATCAGTCAGAGCAAGGTAGTGCTCCAGCTAGAGTATACACTATACGATAGAGAGAAGAGTAGAAACATCTGATATTGTAGCTAGTACATTCTCTATCTGTGAACAAGATGTGTATGTGTTATTTGATCCCAGGTCTACTCACTCCTATGTTAGCGCTAGCATCACTTGTTTTATTTTTGTTCCTTATGTGAAAATGGATTTTGAGGTGCTAGTAACTAGTCCATTAGGATAAGAGGTTAGGGTAAACAGAATGTATAAGGATTGTCTTTTGGTGATCCAAGGACATACTTTCCTATCTAATTTGATTGAAATGCCCTTCAGAGATTATGACATCATCTTGGGCATGGATTGGTTAGCCAGGCATCATACCATGATTGACTGTAGACTGAAGACAACCGCTTTTGGCCTCCCTCAATATGGTGATGTGGTAATACATGGGGAGAGGCAGTTATTACCATCAAATCTCATTTCAGCTGCACTGGCTAGAAAAATGATTCGGAAGGGGTGTGAAGCATATTTGGCTCACATGATAGATACCCAAGTAGGGAGTCCAGTATTGAGGGATATTCCTACTGTATGTGACTTTTCGGATATATTTCCTGAAGAATTGCCAAGATTTCCTCCGAAAAGAAAGGTGCAGTTCGAAATAGAGGTTATGCATGATGTGGAACCAATCTCCATTACTCCGTATAGAATGGCACCTGCTGAGTTGAAGGAATTGTTTGTTAAGAAGAAAGATGGTACTCTCTGCCTATGTATTGACTATATATAGTTGAACAAGGTGACCATAAAAATTAGATATCCATTACGTCACATAGATGACTTGTTTGATCAGTTGAAGGGTGCAGCTGTGTTCTCTAAAATTGACTTGAGATCAGGTTATTATCAGTTGAGGGTACAAGAGCAGAGTATTCCAAAAATTGCTTTTAGAACTCGATATGGCATTTATGAGTTTCTGGTTATGCCATTCGGGTTAAGCAATGCTCCAGCTACTTTTATGGACCTGATGAACACTATCTTCAGGCTATATTTAGATTAGTTTATTGTGGTATTCATTGACGATATTTTGGTGTATTTGAAGAGTGAAGAAGAGCATGATAGGCACCTGAGGATTGTGCTACAAACCTTAAAGGAGAAATAGCTGTATGCCAAGCTATCAAAGTGTGAATTTTGGCTAAAGAAAATTGCATTCTTGGGGCATATTGTGTTAGCTGAAGGCATTAAGGTAGATCCTAGCAAGGTAGAAGCTATCCTTAATTGGAAGCCACCCAGAAATGTCACAAAAGTTTGCAGTTTTCTGTGCTTAGCTGGTTACTACCGCCGTTTTGTAAAGAGGTTTTCTATGTTAGTATCTCCACTGACCAAGCTACTTCGGAAAGAAGTAAAATTTTAGTAGACTGATAAATGCTAGCAAAGCTTTGGTGAGTTAAAAAATGTTTGACTGAAGCTCCAGTCCTGACTTTACCTACTCTAGGTAAGGAATATACCATCTATAGCGATGCTTCTCACAATGGGCTAGGTTGTGTATTGATGCAAGACCAAAATGTCATTGCTTATGCATCACTTCAGTTGAAACCACATGAGAGGAACTACCCTACACATGACTTGGAGCTTGCTACCATTGTATTTGCTCTGAAGATCTAAAGACACTATTTGTATGGGGAGAAATGTTATATTTACACAGATCACAAGAGCTTGAAATATCTGGGCACACAAAAGGAGTTGAATTTGAAATAGAGGAGATGGCTAGAACTGATCAAAGAATATGACTGTTTAATAGATTATCAGCCAGGGAAAGCAAATGTAGTATCTGATGCCTTAAGTCACAAGACTATGGCTAGTTTAAAGGTTTCTCCTTTGTCTATGGTATATGAGTTGAGGGCACTGCATGCTAATCTAGAGATAGATGATGAGGGACAGATGATAGCTACTTGGCAAGTGAAGCCATTGCTAACTGATTAGATTAAAACGGTAGCACAAAATGATGAAAAGTATCAGAAATTGATGGAAGAAGTTTGAGATGGCAAGAAACCTGGATTTTCAATGAATGATGATGGCTTAAAGTTACACTAGAGCAAAGTGTGCGTTCCGAAAGGAGGTGGAATTACGAAAAATCATTATGAAGGAAACACATGACTCTCCTTTTGCTATGCACCCTAGTGGGACTAAAATGTATAGAACGGTAAAAAAGCACTATTGGTGGATGGGTATGAAGAAGGATATAGCTGATTATGTATCTAAATGCCTAACTTATCAATAAGTAATGGCCGAACACTAAGTGCCAGCTGGTTTGCTACAGCCATTGCCAATTTCCAAGTGAAAATGGGAACGAATCACGATGGATTTTGTGTTGGGACTTCCTAGAACACAGAAGAATCATAATGTAGTATAGGTCATTGTGGATGGATTGACCAAGTTTGCTCACTTTCTGCCAGTGAAGATGGACTATAGCCTGGACAAATTGGCTAAACTGTACATTGATGAGATAATGAGACTTCATGGAGTGTCGGTATCTATTATGTTAGACAGAGATCTGAGGTTCACTTTTAGATTCTGGGGTAATTTGCAAAAAGCCCTAGGAACTAGATTGAACTTTAGTACTGTATTCCATCCACAAACAGATGGCCAGTCTGAGAGGGTAATTTACATCTTGAAGGATATGTTATGGGCTTGTGTGATTGAGTTTAAAGGTAGTTGGGACACACACTTGCCTTTGATTGAATTTACCAACAATAATAGTTATCAATCAAGCATTGGGATGCCTCCATATGAAGCTTTGTATCACAGAAAGTGCAGAACTCCTTTGTGTTGGGATGAAGTGGGTGAAAGGAAACTGATTGGCCCAGAAATTCTTCAACAAACTAAGGAGAAAATTAAGCTTATCAGATATAGACTCAAGGCTGCATCAGACCATCAAAAGTCCTACATTGATCTAAAAAGAAGAGACATTGAGCATGCTGTGGGTGGCAAGGTATTCCTCAAGGTTTCTCCTTAGAAGAAAATTATGAGATTTGGCAAAAAGGGGAAGCTGAGTCCTCGCTTTATCGGGCCGTATGAGGTTCTAAAAAGAGTGAGTCCTTTAGCATATAAATTGGTACTACCTCCAGAGCAAGAAATGATTCACAATGTCTTCCACGTATCTATATTAAGGAGGTACAGATCAGACCCATCTCACATTCCACCAATAAAAGAGATTGAAGTGAATCCAGACCTCACTTATGAGGAAGAGCCTATAGAGATCTTGGCACATGAGGTGAAGCAACTAAGGAATAAGCAAATACCACTGGTCAAGGTGTTGTGGAACCATCACTCAGGCTAGGAGGATACTTAGGAGTGCGAGGAAGACATGAGGAGGCAGCACCCACAATTATTCAGAGACTAATATCAAGTAAAATTTTGGGAAGAAATTTCTTTTAAGGGGGGAAAAATTATAATGCCCCCATACTAAGTAGTCTATACATTCTACTATTCCGGTGACTAGTGTCTGTTCGGACAGTCAGGATGTCTAGAGCTATATCTATGTCATCTAGAAAAGCCACAAATAAAAACTAATAGAAATCACATGAAGGTGAAATGGAAATAAGAAAAACAAAGCATAATCGGTTAAATGAACCGAGGTCCCAGCGATGGGTGACTGAACCGGGAAGTGACTGCGAGCTCAGTTGCTACCCTAAATTCGTGTGAGACCCTATGACCTAGGGATAATTGTGAAACTAATGGTAATGTGAAAACCACAGAAAGGAATAGAAAACAAGTTCAAATAATTGAATCAGAGTTAAGGAAGTGACCTAGTGCTATTAGAAAAATCGATCAGACCCGAAAAGGAGTATTTTGGTCAATTCACCCTTAGAGGTGACTTTTAACCTAAATGTCTATTAAAATGTGTAAAATTAAAATATTGAAAAATAAATTAAAAGTGAATAGGTATAGTGAAAGAAGAGAAAAAGAAAAGAAAAATTCAATTTTTAAAGTGCTTTATGACATAAGCATTACCTAAGCAGGACATAATAAAATTTATAATTTTAAATTACATAAATGTGGGGATAATTATACATAAATAGAGACAAAAAAAAATTAAAAAGAAATAATTTAGCTTTTTCTTCTTCATGTAGCCGTCCCTCTCTCTCAATTCCTCTCCAAAAATCCTCCATTAATGGCCAAACCAAGCTTATAATCCCTAGTTTTACCTCATAAAATCTATGTCTACCTTACTAAAAACTTGATAACTAAGCTTGAGAAGAATATTAAGAGCAAAAGAAACTAAAGATAGTGAAGATTAGAAGAGTGAGGAAAAGCTCCATTAGAGGCAAGTGATTCCAAGCTTTTCTTTTTGTATAATTGGTTGAAATTAAGTTGAATAAGTGGAAATTAATGAAGAAATGAAAGAAATTTTGCATGAACCCTAAATTTAATTTTCAGCCAGCCATGGGATTTAAGGGTTTTGATGTGTTCAATTTAAATTTGAAATTACTTCTAGGAACACTTGAATTGCAATTGGCAACTAATGCCAACAAGTTTATAATCCAAAATGTGGTACTAGCATGAAATTAGAATTTGTATAATTATTATTTATGAAATAGTCAAAAAATTTGTGTGAATAGTAATGTGAATAGTAACCACAATAACATCAAATGCAAAGAACCTAACCTTATGAGACTTTATAAGTAAATTAAGTATGTAAAATTCAATTGTTGAATTAATTATTAGAAATAATTTGGATGGGTATTGAAACACTTTAATTATGTGTTTCAATTGGAAAGGAGCCATCCAAAGAAAGAGAAAAAGTTGGATCAAGTCAAGACTAATTAAAGAGGCTTGTACACAACAACCACTACCAATTTGTTTTCAAATTTAATTTTTGTTTTGAATGAATTATATGAATGATTTATGACCTTTGTTGCATTGAAAATCCTAATTGAGAAATTATGTATTGCTAGCCCAATTTTGGGTAATTGTTTGAATGGAAAATGATTGTGAATTGACAAATGCATTTGATGAATGAAAAATTATTAAAATGGTTTGAAACCACAGTTGACATAACTATGTGTTTTGAATTCCTCACTAGCCTGTCTAGTGGGACTAATTGGATTTGTATTCCTTCTCTGGCTGAAGTGTTGAGGTGTGTGCCAGTTGAGGACGAATTGAATGAGTACTCATATAGATGTGCTAACTAGCCTTTGCATTCCGCATTAGCCTTTGATTATTTGGACGAATTGGATAATCGTGTCATGATTAAAACTGTGTGACTTTTCAAAATTTTTATTTTATGATTGATAGAATAAAATTTATTTTTGTTAAGTGATTATCTGGCTTCAAAAATAAAGCATGATTTTATATGCGTTAACATTTCAATTGATTTAGTTTGGAAAATTGTGATTTATATTGATGTGTAAAATATTATTTTTTTTAGTTGTGCACTATTGAGTCTTTGGCTCAGCGATAGCTTATTTATGTTATCGCAGGTAAAGAGGCAGATAAAGCAATAGAGTATGCTGCTTGTGATGAGGAGTGATCATTATTTTGGAGTCGTTACCTGGTATATAGATTATACCATTGTGAATTTTCTTTTAATGTATATGTATCTGTGTGTATGTACATGAAAAACTTGAGCAGTTGTATAAAGATTTTGGAATTTTATTTTTTATCAATGTAAATATTTGTAATGTAGACATGTTATTTCTTATTAATGAAATGCTTAAGTTCTTTTTGAATTTTTCAAATAATGAATTGCTAACTCTAATTGAGTTGATGAGATTGAATTGTGTTGAAATTATTAGAGTCGTGGTTAAGACATATATTGGGAGTGTTTTTAACAGGTTTTGAAGAATTGTTTTCTCAATTGATAGACGGACTCTGTCAAAATTTCTATAAAAATCCTAGAAATTTCGAAAAGATCAAAAATTATCGTTATGATAGAAACCCCAATAATAAGTTCTTTAATGGTTATTTATCATTTCTTTTCACTTTAAAAGGGATTGAAATTGTTTAAAATCTCTTGTAATATATTTAATGAATTATCGGTAGGCGAAGTTTGGTAATTCATTAGATATATTACGGGATCATGTCATGCCTTATGTAGGGATAAGGTGTGACAGGCTAATTCATTACCATTCTACTTATCCTTAATAGTGTTGTAATTAATTTGAAATGGCCCATATTCAGGAGCTAATGAGTTCAAAATGAACTACATCATGAAGGAATCATCAACCATCACCCTTAAGGTTTCTAGTTTTGATGCAATATCACTTATTCCAATTATATGCTCTTGCATACTCTTCGACTCATCATACTTCATAGTCGTGAGTTATGCCATTAGAATATCAGTGAGTGACTTAACTTCAAAATGGAACGTATCTTTCATAACTTTAAAGTTCATAAGTTTGTGGTATTTTTTTGCACTTTTAGTTTGGGGAATTGTAATCCTAATGTTATTAGCAATAGTCATTCGCAAAAATATAAGGCTTAATCTGTTTAACCGTTCCCATTGCTTATGGTATAACTTCTCTTCCTCACTATTTCTATCCATAATACTAGTGAGTTAGTCTTCCAATAATGCCAAGTCAAGGTCCAAGACACTTAAATGGAACTTGACTTGCTCACACCATTCACAGAAGTTCAACCCATTAAAACAACAACAGATTAAGCTCTACAATATGTTATTTGTAACACCCCTATTTGTATAGCTTGGTATATTTCACTATTCCGGTGACCGGTATCGGTCTAGCTAAGTAAGAGGATTAGAACCACACTTGAGACAACTAGATAAGCCCTAAACACAAATAATTATTAATTGTCAATTAGTTAAGTATAAATAAGAAAAACAGAACATAAGAAGTTAAATGAGCCGAGAGTCACAGCGATGGGTGACCTTCTCGGGAAGGACTGTGAAGTCGATTTAAACTCAAATTTCAAATCGTAAAATGTGACGCCGCGGTCCTTAGGACTATTGCGAACACAGTGGAAAAGAGAAAACCATGAAAAAGAATTGTTAAGCAAGTCAAATAATTAGGTTAGGGATCTGGAAGAAATATTGAATTATTTGCAAACAGGGTCGAATTGGCGAGGGGCAATTTGGTCAATTGGCCCCTAGAGCTAACTCCTGACCTGACTGTCAAATAAAATCAAAGAAAAGAAAATTTCAGAATCGAGAATTAAATTAAAGAACTAATGGAAAAATAAATGGAAAAAAAAAGTGAAAGAAAAAGTGAAAAAGTTATTACATCATGCATGACATCATGCATGATGCAATAAACTTAATAATTAAAAATTTAAAAAAAATTATAGATAATTATATATTAATTTAGTTAAAATTTATAAAAGAAAAGGAAAAAAAAAAAAAAAAGAAGTTGTCTTCCATTCTTGCCGTGACCTCTCTCTCTCTTCTCTCCCTCTCTAAAACCTCCATGAAAGCTCATTTGTGAGCTTGAAGAAACCAAAATCCCACCATAGAAAATTCACTTACCATGATTAAACTTTGTTTGGGCAACTAGAGAAGAAGATTAAAGGAGAAAGAAAGAAGAAATAGTTGTAAGAAGTGAAGATTGAAAAGCTATATCAAGGTTAGTAAGCTAAACTTGAATTTCTAGTTGAATTAATTGTGTTTATAGTTGAATAAACCTAGAAATATACTTAAAATGAAATGAAAACAACTTTGGAGAACTAGGTGTGAATTCGGCCAGCTAGGGTTTAAGTTGAGAATGCATGAGTTTGATTGAATTAAAGGTGAATATGAGCTTGAATGAGTTGAGTGATTATGTTTATATGCTTTGATTTAGTAAAATGTAACAATTTGTGAGTTAGGGTTTTGGCACCTAGGGTTTAGGAGCTAAAATTTTGAGAATTGGTCAAATGGTGTGTTTGACCTTGTTTGAGCTGAAAAATGGTCATGTGTGACCAATTGTGGTGTGTTGGAAGTGTTGGAACATAATGGAAATTCGGATTGGTTATGGACATTCTGCAGGCAGTATGACCAAGGTCCCTTTCAGGGACCAAAACTGAAAATTTACCAACCCAATTGGTGTGAGACCAATTGGGAATGAAACTATACAGAAAATGGCACATTTTTTATTTACGAATCATGCCCAAAAAGTGACCATAACTTAGTGAACAAATTGGCCAAACTGGATTAGGCAATATGACCTGTACAAAAATGACCAAATAAACAGTATTTGTTCATTTGGCCATAACTTGGGCTAGGCAAGTCCAAAAGACCTAAAATTTTACCATTAGATATTTGCGATATAGCCCTACAACTTTTATGAAGAAAAAAATTCCAAATTATACCCTTAACCAAGTCATTTAGTGACCTAAAACTGCCAGAACCAAGTTGGTGCCCAGAAAATCTGGGTTAGGCCAATCCGGCCAGCCATGTTCAAATGGCTATAACTTGAGCTACAAAACTCCAAATTGAGTGATTCAAAAAGGAAAATAAATTTAAGACAATAAGGAACAATTTCTATGAAGAAAACTTAGCCAAATTCTAACAGCAACATGACCAATGAAACAGTGGAAAATAGGACACCAAAATTGAAAATTTGCAATTTTGCCTAAAAGACTTAAAATTTGAGAAAACAACCAAAACTAACAAATTAGGTAACCAAAATGTGGTATGTGGGTGAAATTGAAATTTTCATACCTATTAAGCATTAGAAAGTCAACAAATTGACTTGAATAGTATCGTGAATAGTAACCCCGAAACACATATTTTAAAGAACATTAAGTTTAGCATTTTAAAGCTAGGTATAAGTGAATTTGAATTCATTTTTGGAATTATGATAATTGTAATACTGAAACGCTGTGAAACTGTGTGTTTCAGTGGAAAAGAATACTGGGAAAGAACCCGAGGCGTTGAGTCAAGGCCAAGAGGCAACTCGTATAAGGTTTGTGCACAACATAGAATTTTTGTAAATTTTCTTCTGCACATTGTTTTGAATGAATTGAGATATGAAATTGTGACACAATTGAATTGAAAAGTTTATTATGCTTTTGATTTAAATTGTTGAAAGATTAATTGTTTGTATTTGAAATGGCAATAAATGTTTAGTAAATTGTTAAGATAGTTTTGAAACCACAATGTCATGACCATATATTTGAATACCTCACTAGCATGACTAGTGGGGGAAATCAGTTTTGAATTTTGATTCCTTCTCTGGCTGAAGTGTTGAAGTGTGTGCTAGTAGAAGAAGAAAAAGAATAGGTTCTCATATATTTGAGCTAGCTAGCCTTGTGATGTGACTTTTCCTTAGCCTCTGGCTATTGAGATGATATTTATTTCGAATGGCATGATATAACTGTGTGTTTTTATGAAATTTGTTTTGAGACTTTCGAAATGAAATTGTTTGGATTAAATGCATATAAATCATATTTTGTATTTATTTTTCATATTTAGTTTAATTTTTGAATAAGTATGATTTAAATTCTGCGTAAATATTATTTTAGTATGTTGTGCACCACTGAGTCATAGTACTCAGCAATGGCTGTTATTGCTGTCGCAGATATAGAGACTAGAAGAGCAGCAAAGTGAGTTGCTAAGGATTGTGGAGCTACCTTCCCTGAAGTTCTATCGGGTATATTTTATACCCTGATTGTAAAAATTATTTTGATGTATGTAAATGTAGAAAATGGTCATGAGCAGTTGTATAAAGTTTGTAATAATATTAGTTTGGATTTTTCTAATGTAAATTTTGGATGAATTTAATTTGTTTTTATTTTAATAAAGTATGAATGAAAGTATTTTGTTTTAATTTGAATGAAATTACTTAGTATTATTTTGGATATTATTTGAATTGGAAATTACTGATTTGAATTTTTGGAATTTGAGAAATGATGTTGAAATTGGTTGTGATGGATGTTGATTTGATGAAGTTGATGAGATAAATTATTGAAAGTGCTTTTTACAGGTATTTGAAGAACTATTTTCTCAAAATACAGACGGCACTCTGCCGAAATTTTTATAAAATTTGCGAAAAAATAAAATGGGACAAAAATCTTAACTAGTTTTCAAACTCTAATTAAATGTTTTGATACCTATTAGAAAATGCTCACCACTTATAAAAAGTAAGAAAATTGTTTTAAAATCCCCTGTAGGGTACCTAATGAGTTATCAGTAAGTGAAGTTCGGTAGTTCATTAGGTATTCTACGGAATCATGTTATGCCTTACAGAGGGGTAAGGTGTGACATTATTTATATGCTCAAAATATATTCAAATAATTTAAATTGTTAGAGCATACTATAATTCTCCTTTAGGAATACTATAATATACTATCCTAAATTAAAAGATTTTAAACTTGATTCGACAATAATTAACTTACATCAAATATACATGTTGTCTTTAGACATCTAATACATATTTGATAAAATATTATTATCCTCATAATTCTCACTATTCATATAATAACTTATTTACTTTTGAGTAAAATCCTTAAGTTCGGATGATTAGTAGGTATCAATTAATCAATTTTTTTATCATAGGCATCTATTAGTATGGATAATTGATAATTTTATATGCTTATAAACATTATCCATAGTTCGACTACTTTGGTAACCAACAAACTATTAATTTTATTTTATTTTAGTTTGGCCACTTTAGTGACTAACAAACTAAAACAAATATCATAATGTATGCATTTAAATGTTGTATTTTAATAAACCTAATATTTGTTCAATCATTAGGTTTAATTATAAATCTTAATTAGAAGGGTAGAAAACATAATTAAAATTTTTTTTTTTTGGAAAACATGTTCCCAAAAAGTATTCTTTCTAACTCGCTTTCTTCATCGTGTTGAACTTTCATGACCTAATTAAATTTGGGCCAAAACTTTAATTTATTAATTAATTAATTTTAAACATTTTCCATTACAAACACATTTTCACGTGGTTTGAAATTCATGGCCAAAACAATTAAGACACTTTGATATTTTTATTTATTATTTTCTTTTTTTTAAATTCTTCATTTTGAGAGAACTTGATCCCAAACTTCAATTTCTGCATAACACGATTTTTTATCATGTTAATAATCCTCATGCATAGGACTTAATTTGGCTAAATTTTATTATTATTATTATTATTATTATTTTAATCATTAATCATAATTATTAAACTTTCATGATCTACACTTTAATTCTACCAAGATCAAACTACAAGCAAGAACATCAGCATCATGTTCATCATCATAAATTCAATGGAGAAATTTAATTGTTCAAAACCTAGTGTTCAGATACTATATGTAAAATAATTCTTAATAGACCATAACAATCATAAACATAAGAATAAACTATCGCCCTAATAATGGATTTTGAACAAATAAATTCTCACAGATCTAGAAAGCGTACCTAATATGGAGTTTAATTGAGCCATAGTAATAATTGAGAGACCCTTGATTCAATAAACTGATTTCTCCCTCTTAACTCTTTTCGATTCACACGCAAAATTTAGTGGTGGAAGACTTTCTTAAGACGACTATAATATCTCTAACTTTATGAAAGAGAATGTGTGTGACCTTATAGGTAGAGAGAGGATCAATCTAAATATATCTTTAAAATTTAATTTTATATGTCTATCAAGTATCTTTATACAATTAGAATTAGGATTTGTTTTAATTAAAATAAACATCAATTAATGTTAGGCCACATTAAAGAAATTAACTTTAACCTAAATGATAATATTAATTACCGGGTAAAATCTTACAATCCTATCTTACTGTCTTGAAATAAATAGTTTCCCCATTACCAATTTTGAGCATGGATGTCCCATATATATTTTTGTGAGCATTCCATAAATTTTAAGTTGTAATTTACTTGTATCTTTGCGGGCTATATATCATTTGCGCGAAGCTTCAAAATCTAATGGAGCATGATGTATCACCTGACTTTGTTTTCAATGTAAAAGCTATACTGTCCTTGTACTTTTATCTGTTCTTCTAATAGATTCAGCAACTCAACTCAACTCAACTCAACTAAGCCTTTGTCCCAAAAATTTAGGGTCGGCTATATGGATTCGCTTTCTCCACTCTAAACGATTTTGGGTTAAATCCTCAGAAATGTGTAATGCTTCTAGGTCATTTTGTACTACTCTCCTCCAAGTCAATTTAGGTCTACCCCTTTTTTTTCTTTCTATCCTCTAACCTAATGTGCTCTACTTATCTAACTGAGGCCTCCGTATGTCTACGCTTCACATGACCAAACTACCTCAATCTCCTTTCCCTCAACTTATCTTCAATTGGCACCACTCCTACCTTTTCTGTAATACTCTCATTACGGACTTTATCTAGTCTAGTATGGCTACTCATCCACCTTAACATTCTTATCTCTGCAACTCTTATCTTAGACGCACACGACTCTTTCAGTGCCCAACACTCACTACCATATAACATAGCCAGACGTTTGGCTGAACGATAAAATTTTCCTTTCAACTTATTGGGAATCTTACGATCACATAAAACTCCCATGTGAAGGAACGGAAGCGTGAAAAACACAAGATTATACCATTGAATTCAAAAATTTTCACCTAGGGTCACATGCACCATGCAAGATTTATTTTTATCTATTTGATTTCAATGATAAACAACATATTAAAACTCTTTTAATATGTTTTTGGATCTGTATTTGCCATTTAAGATTTTAAAATTAATCAGATTAATTTTAGAACCCTAGATTAAATCAAGAACGATTACACTAACCTCTTGATGTCTCAGGCGTGTCTGCGCTTTGAGATTCGTCTTCAGGACACCAGATGTTGTCCCTCTAGCTTGTCCACACCAAGAACACCTATGGCAGCCCTTGAATAGCTTCTAAAGCTTTTTCTATTAATTAGAAAATCAAGTTCTACCTTTTAAGAGATTAAAGATGTAAACAGGACACTAGAAACAATTTCTAGTGTTCTTAATTCAAGAGATTGATGGCTAATCTCTTTGAATTGATGAGAGATGAAGAGAAATAGCTGGAGAGGCTCAAAGTGGCGTGACAATTGAGAGAGGAGGCTGCTGGTTATATTTTCTTTTCATAACCACACTTAAATAGCTAGGTTAACACATTAAACCCTAGCCACATGTCACCTTTTGATTAGCTCTAGGTTTAAGTGACCCAATCACATTGTGCCAAGTGTCAAACCTATATTTAATCTTGATTTTAATCATCTTACATTATTAAAAAATATTTGACAAGCTTATGTGTTATGCCATGTGTCACCATCTCATGGTGCCACGTGTCACACTATGAAATGATCAAAATGCCCCTGTGTGTTAATTTTGAGTTCTTAACCCAAAATAATTATTTTCTTCTTCTAATTAATTTATATCAAATATAAATTAATTAATTAATCTCTATTAATTAATTTCTCATCAATTAAATTCATATTTAAACACTTTAAGTATAAATTTAATTTAGACTACATATCCAATAATCTAGATTTGGTTTCAAGTCATGCTAGGGACTTTGCAATTTAATTACAAACCAAACCTATTTAATTAATCAATTAAACTCTTTAATTAATTAATTAAATCATATTTAAATAGGTGATAACTTGTGTATGTGTGTGACTTACTAGGCTCATCACTAATTGGCAATGAGACATGATATCAACTCTTAATATCATCAGAACTCTTTCTTACCATAAATGATTTCTCTAAATCATTTTATGAACCTCATAGACTATGGTTAACACCTAGCATAGCATGCCATGGCCACCCAATTAGTAATAAGATTTACCTTAAATGAACCTATAATCATATGTTACCATGCACTAGAATCTCTCTGTTACAAAATCCCAACTCAAGCTGGAGTCATGGTTTATGTCAAACTCCATTTGCTATGAATATTATGTTCTCTTTTAATTCCAGTTCTTGATTAAAAGATTTTTCTCATCAGAAACTCTTTTCTGAATAAATCTATCTGTCTCTGCCAGAACTTGAAACATCAAGAACAATTAAATGAACATAGGATTTTATCTCTATTTACTTAGAGGAACAGATTCCTTCTTGATCAACACCTACCTCCATATATAACTAGCAGGAGCCAACACATGCCCATATACCCATACATAGTACAAGTATGAAAGCATTATCAAACTCAAACTACCTATATACAAGATAACTGTGCTATCTCAGGTCTAAAAATTATATGAACTGATATGATTTATGACAAAACATTGACAAGAGTAAACTCCATGTGCTTATCATAAGTGTCACTGGTTCGGCCTACTTATCATTTATAAGTGCCTATCAAGTTTGTTATATGGCATGAGACTCACCATTCCATCTTATTTATATCTCATATAAATAACTTGGGAACAAACATGAATACAATCTTTCTGGATAAGTCATGTCCTTATTATGAAGTATCCTCGATTGTGAACCTATTTATGATACTTTGTGCTAGAAATATTGTCACTCATATTCTTAACAACTTAAGAATAATATTTCTAACAAAATATCAATGGACCTTTTCTATTACACATAAATATATTATGTAAACGGAAAAGTGGAAATGCCTTTTATTATTAAAAATATGTACAAGATACATACTAAATGATATGCTCTAGGGCATACTACTAACAATCTCCCACTAGCACTAGAGCCATTCATTACAATACCTTAGACCTATCTTCTCAAGATGTCAGTCTAACTGAGCTTATGAAAAAGGCTTAGTGAATGGATCAGCTGAATTTTCCAGCTGATGTTATTTTTCTGCATGACTATATCGCCTTGCCCAACTATATCTCTGATAATGTGATAGTGCCTTTCTATGTGTTTGGATTTTTTGTGAGACCTTGGTTCCTTAGCTTGTATGATTGCCCATTGTTGTCACAATGTAGTGGAACTGCTGACTCAATGGAAGGAACTATTGTAAGTTCTGTTACGAACTTCTTTATCCAAACAACTTCTTTGCGACATCGATGCGGCAATATACTCGACCTCGTAGTGGAATCTGCAGTCGTGCTCTGTTTGGAACTCTTCCAACTGAGTGCACCTCCATTACAAATGAACACATATCCAGAGGTAGACTTTCTATCATCGATATCTGATTGGAAATCAGAATCAGTATAACCATCCAATTGCAAGTCTCCACCTCCATAAATCAAGAATAAATCCTTAGTTCTTCTCAAGTACTTAAGGATATTCTTAACAGCTATCCAGTGTTCCAAACCTGGATTGGATTGATACCTGCTAGTCAAACTAACAGCATATGCGATGTCCGGCCTAGTACACAACATTGCATACATTAAACTTCCAATAGCCGAAGCATATGGAATCTTGGCCATCTTATCTCTTTCTTCAGGTGTCTTTGGAGACATCTCTTTAGAAAGGTGGATACCATGTCTCACTGGTAACAATCCTCTCTTGGAATCAAGCATGTTAAACCTCTTTAACACCTTTTCCAAGTATAGACTTTGGATAAACCAATTATTCTTTTCGCTCTATCTCTATAGATGTGAATCCCAAGAATATAGGTTGCCTCCCCTAAGTCTTTCATGGAGAATGTATTTGACAACCATACCTTTATAGTCGTCAACATACATGTATCATTACCCATCAATAGTATGTCATCCACATATAAGACAAGGAAAGTGATAGCACTGTCACTAACCTTCTTATATACACATGGCTCATCCTCATTTTTGATAAAAGCAAAAGATTTAATGGCTTCATCAAAACGGATGTTCCAACTCCTCGAAGCTTGTTTCAACCCATAAATGGATCGCTTTAGCTTGCATACCTTGGAACCATCTTGAGATTCAAATCCCCTAGGTTGTTCCATGAAAATGTTTTCTTCAATGTATCCATTGAGAAAAGCTGTTTTGACATCCATCTGCCAAATCTCATAATCATAGTATGCAGCTATTGCTAATAAAATCCTAATTGATTTAAGTATGGCAACAGGCGAGAAAGTCTCCTCATAGTCTATTCCTTGCCTTTGGCGAAACCCTTTCGCTACTAGCCTTGCCTTATAGGTCTCTACCTTTCCATCAGAACCAATTTTCTTCTTGAAAACCCATTTGTTCCCTATAGGTACAATACCTTCAGGTGGGTCAACAAGATCCCAAACTTGATTCTTATACATGGAATCAATCTCGGATTTCATAGCATCAATCCATTTTGAAGAGTCTATATCTGATATAGCTTCTTCATAGGTAAGTGGATCATCTCCATGATCTACTTCTTCATGAGTAGACAACTCTTGTTCTTCTTCATGAAGAAAACCATATCTCACCGGTGGGTGAGATACCACAGTTGTTCTACGAAGAACGACTTTAGATGTTTCATCAATGGGTATAGGTTGACTAGATGGATCTATATCCATCGATGCATTGGTTGGTCAGAATTCTCCAATTCTAACTCTATTTGCCTTCCTTTGCCTCCTTCTTGAACAAACTGTTGTTCAAGAAATGTGGCATCTCTACTTATCACAACCTTTTGTGAAGTAGGCAAATAAAAATAATATCCAAAACTATCTTTTGGATATCCAACAAATCGACCTCTTTCTGATCTGGTCTCCAATTTATCAGTGTTCAGCTTTTTGATATAAACTGGACAACCTCAAATCTTAACATGCTTAAGACTTGGTTTTCTTCCATGCCATATCTCATAAGGTGTGGAAGAAACTGATTTTGATGGAATCCTATTCAGAATATATAAAGCTGATTCTAATGCAAATCCCCAAAAAAAGAGATTGGCATATCAGTGTAGCTCATCATATTATGTACCATATCCAATAGGGTACGATTTCTCCTTTCAGATACACCATTCAGCTGTGGCGTTCCTGGAGGAGTCAGCTGAGAAACAATGCCATGCTCTCTCAAGTATTCATCAAATTCAGTACTCAAATATTCACCTCCACGATCTGATCGAAGAGCTTCAATATTTTTTCCTGTTTGATTTTCTACTTCAGATTTAAATTCTTTGAACTTTTCAAAGGATTCATGCTTGTATTTCATCAAATACAAATACCCAAACCTTGATTTATTATCAGTAAAGGTAATAAAATAATGAAAGCCCCCTCTAACCATTTCTTTAAACGGACCACATACATCACTATGTATTAGTTCCAAAATATTTTCAGCTCTTAGCCCTTGTCCAACAAATGGTGATCTAGTCATTTTGCCTTGAAGGCAAGATTCACAAGTTGGAGTAGGCTCAGAGCCCAATGAGGATAGAATCCCCATTTTCTCCAATTTTGCAATCCTATCTTCTACAACATGACATAACCTTAAGTGCCAAATATATTTTGAACTTGAGTTGGTTTTCACCATGGCATTGTATTCTTTTAGATCACTTGCATTCAATTTGTGTTCATTATTATTATCCAAATAATAAAGACCATCATTCATATAACCCGAACCAACATATTTATTTCCAAAATAAATATTGCAAACATCATCTGTGAACTGAAATTCTTAGCCATTTCTAGTCAAACTAGATATAGAAATGATGTTCTTAAAAGCATCAGGTACATATAAAATATTATCCAAACACAAAACATGTCCAAACATGTAAAAAGATTTAGATCCTATGGCTAAAGCTTCATGATTGAGCCATTGCCAATCCGGACTCTAATATCTTGATAACGCAAGTCGCCATTGTTTGCTAGTTCTGCATATCATTAGAAATGTGAAGCGCACGATGATTTAAAACCCAAGTAGATGAACTATGAGTATCATCAGAATCTAAATAACAAGATATGGACATACCTTCCGAAGGTGTATCCTTCTTGTCCTTCAGAGAAGCAAGATACTCTGGGCAGTTCCTATTCCAGTGCCCATCCTTTTGGCAGTGGAAACACTTTCCTTTGCCTTTCATCAGCTTTAGTCTTCCCTTTTTGTTTAGCTATTTTCTTGGAAGGACCAGGAATCTGAGGTTTCTTTTTCTTATTGCCCTTCTTCTTGTTGGACTTTCCAGCAGAAGAAGATGCAACCAAAGCTACCTCTTTTCCTTTATTGCCTGGCATATTCTTTTGGGCAATAACCAGCATGTTGAGTAATTCAGCTAAGGTGCATTCCTGTTTAGTCATATGAAAATTTGTCACAAATTTCCCAAAAGACTCAGGAAGGGACTGAAGGATCAAATCCGTTAGTAGTTGGAAATGCATGTGGAAGTCAAGATGTTCCAACTGCTCAATCAGCCGAATCATCTTGTAGACATGATCTCCAACATTCTGTCCCTCAGACATCCTCATGCGGAATAGCTGCCTAGATATCTCATACCTAGCATTTCTGCTGTGCTCACCATACAACTCTTGTAGGTGAAGGAGGATCTCTCTTGCACTCTGTATGTTTCCATGCTGCTTCTGTAACTCATTACTCATGGAAGCAAGCATGTAACACTTAGCTCTCATATTATGCTCCTTCCACTTATCCAAAGTTTCATGTTCCTCTTGTGTGGCCTCTGGAGGTAAGGGACCAGGAACATTTGAGTCTAGAACATATCCTATATGTTCAAGGTTCAGGACAAGTTTCAAATTTTTTAGCCAATCATAGAGATTAGGTCCTGTCAACCTATTGCGATTAAGTATCTTTGCAAGAATATATGGTGGTGGTTGTTTTGTGCTCATTTTTATCAGAAAATTAACTGCAAAAAATAACCAGATTAATTAGTAAATGTATCATGTAATTAACCAAAATGATTATGGTCTTTTAATCAAATTGGTCCTCCCACTAACTTAGCGAATCCTATACTTCCAAAGTAGAAAACGAAAATCCTAGTTGGATGGATTTCTAGTGGGTGATTGAATTCTTATAATTCTATTGATCATCCTCAGGTACATCCATTATTGGAATTACAATAAACTATAAGTGAGCAACTCCTTGCCCATCACATCTCATGTGAGGTTCAATCCTTTACCTAGCCCCTAATACTCAAAATCTCAGGTACATCCATTATTGACTTATCTTGCATTAGTTAAGTTGATCCCATTGAGCCAGTAATTATGCAAATAATTTTAATGTCCTCAGGTACATCCAATATTGGCCACCAAACCATTTACATATTTACAACATCTCATGCTTAACAATTATTCTTAAGAAAATCTCTTAAATTAATTGCATCTCATGCAACTATTTTAAAATTTCTTAAAATAATTGCCCCAATGGAGGGCTTATGTTATAATTACTTTAATTATACCATTTCCAACTTAATCATTTGTTTGGAAGATTTTATAGCCATCCTAATTACTATTAAGGTCTCACTTTGCACATTATCCATTTAGCATGCATATATCATATAATTGCATACATTCCCATACATCTCATGCATTCATGGATAAGCGAAATATGGTATGATCATGGACTTTCTAAGGGATTCAATCGAGCCACCAAGAATTGAATCAGGGCATTCCTAGGTGCATTTCATTCATTCATTTTACAAGAGTTGCTGAAGGAGTACATAATCAACACTTGATATTGAATTCCTCCCACTGGTCCCACCAATGCTCTTGACCTTCTTGAACTTCTTGCAATCCAATATTACATAGTAATCCTTGGCATACCAAGGCGAATTTACAAGAACTTAAATAAATGAAATTACAACCCAAAAATATTACAAACTTAATAATACATGCCCAAAATAAATTAAAATAAATTAATTAATTTACAATCCCAAAGAAACATAAAAGAAATAAATCCAATCACATTGGTCTTTTATAGTCCATGATCATCCATCATGCATATTACTATTTAACAATTAAATAAAACATACATACTTAAATTAAATTAAATATCTCATATTCAACTTAAAAATCCAGATTTGAATATGATTCAAATAAATTTAAAAATTCAGATTTGAATCTCATTCAAACAAATTTAAAAATTCAGATTTGAATCACATTCAAACAACTTCAAAAATTCAGATTTGAATCACATTCAAACATTTTTTTAAAAAAACAGATTTGAATCACATTCAAATATTTTTAAAAAAATCAGATATGAATTTTATTGAATCAATTTTAAAAAATCAGATTTAAATATGGTTCAAACAATTTTAAAAATTCAGATTTGAATCACATTCAAACAACTTTTAAAATTCAGATTTGAATCACATTCAAACAATTTTTAAAAATCTGATTTGAATCATAATTTAATTGTGTGATTAAAACAACTAATTAAACACTTTAATTAGTCAAAAAATAGGCCTTAGACCATACAACAATTGCAGAATTAAAAGCCAAACCTTGAACCACCCAAGGAACCATTGTTGCCGCCACCAATGGTGGCTTCACCATGTGTGACGCCACACCTCATGATCCAACCAGCAATGAAGCTCTTGATCTCATGATCAAACACACAATTAAATTATATAATCAACAATCTAAATGGCAAATATAGTGGCTCTGATACCAATTGAAGGAACGGAAGCGTGAAAAACACAAGATTATACCATTGAATTCAAAAATTTTCACCTAGGGTCACATGCACCATGCAAGATTTATTTTTATCTATTTGATTTCAATGATAAACAACATATTAAAACTCTTTTAATATGTTTTTGGATCTGTATTTGCCATTTAAGATTTTAAAATTAATCAGATTAATTTTAGAACCCTAGATTAAATCAAGAACGATTACACTAACCTCTTGATGTCTTTGCAGTGTCTGCGCCTTTGAGATTCGTCTTCAGGACACCAGATGTTGTCCCTCTAGCTTGTCCACACCAAGAACACCTATGGCAGCCCTTGAATAGCTTCTAAAGCTTTTTCTATTAATTAGAAAATCAAGTTCTACCTTTTAAGAGATTAAAGATGTAAACAGGACACTAGAAACAATTTCTAGTGTTCTTAATTCAAGAGATTGATGGCTAATCTCTTTGAATTGATGAGAGATGAAGAGAAATAGCTGGAGAGGCTCAAAGTGGCGTGAAAATTGAGAGAGGAGGCTGCTGGTTATATTTTCTTTTCATAACCACACTTAAATAGCTAGGTTAACACATTAAACCCTAGCCACATGTCACCTTTTGATTAGCTCTAGGTTTAAGTGACCCAATCACATTGTGCCAAGTGTCAAACCTATATTTAATCTTGATTTTAATCATCTTATATGATTAAAAAACATTTGGCAAGCTTATGTGTTATGCCATGTGTCACCATCTCATGGTGCTACGTGTCACACTATGAAATGACCAAAATGCCCCTGTGTCTTAATTTTGAGTTCTTAACCCAAAATAATTATTTTCTTCTTCTAATTAATTTATAACAAATATAAATTAATTAATTAATCTCTATTAATTAATTTCTCATCAATTAAATTCATATTTAAACACTTTAAGTATAATTTTAATTTAGACTACACATCCAATAATCTAGATTTGGTTTCAAGTCATGCTAGGGACTTTGCAATTTAATTGCAAACCAAACCTATTTAATTAATCAATTAAACTCTTTAATTAATTAATTAAATCATATTTAAATAGGTGATAACTTGTGTATGTGTGTGACTTACTAGGCTCATCACTAATTGGCAATGAGACATGATATCAACTCTTAATATCATCAGAACTCTTTCTTACCATAAATGATTTCTCTAAATCATTTTATGAACCTCATAGACCATGGTTAACACCTAGCATAGCATGCCATGGCCACCCAATTAGTAATAAGATTTACCTTAAATGAACCTATAATCATATGTTACCATGCACTAGAATCTCTCATTACAAAATCCCAACTCAAGCTAGAGTCATGGTTTATGTCAAACTCCATTTGCTATGAATATTATGTTCTCTTTTAATTCCAGTTCTTAATTAAAAGATTTTTCTCATCGAAACTATTTTACGAATAAATCTATCTGTCTGCCAGAACTTGAAACATCAAGAACAATTAAATGAACATAGGATTTTATCTCTATTTACTTAGAGGAACAGATTCCTTCTTGATCAACACCTACCTCCATATATAACTAGCAGAGCCAACACATGCCCATATACCTATACATAGTACAAGTATGAAAGCGATATCAAACTCAAACTACCTATATACAAGATAATCTGCTATCTCGGTCTAAAGATTATATGCACTGATATGATTTATGACAAAACATTGACAAGAGTAAACTCCATGTGCTTGTCATAAGTGTCACTGGTTCGGCCTACTTATCATTTATAAGTGCCTATCAAGTTTGTTATATGGCATGAGACTCACCATTCCATCTTATTTATATCTCATATAAATAACTTGGGAACAAACATGAATACAATCTTTCTGGATAAGTCATGTCCTTATTATGAAGTATCCTCGATTGTGAACCTATTTATGATACTTTGTGCTAGAAATATTGTCACTCATATTCTTAACAACTTAAGAATAATATTTCTAACAAAATATCAATGGACCTTTTCTATTACACATAAATATATTATGTAAACGGAAAAGTGGAAATGCCTTTTATTATTAAAAATATGTACAAGATACATACTAAATGATATGCTTTAGGGCATACTACTAACACCATGGCACGTCTCCACTTCAACCATCCGGCTTTAATCCTATGACTAACATCCTCCTCACATCCCCCATCTACTTGAAGGACTGAGCCTAGATATTTAAAGTGATTACTTTGGGACAGTACCACTCCATTCAAACTAACTCCTTTCCTATCACCAGTTTGGCCTTCACTGAACTTGCAATGCATGTATTCTGTCTTCATTCTACTTAACTTAAAACCCTTTGACTCTAGAGTACTTCTCCAAAACTCTAGCTTTCTATTGACTCCTTCTCGTGTCTCATCTATCAGAACAATATCATCCGCAAACATCATGCACCAAGAAATACTCTCTTGTATATATTTCGTTAATTCATCTAAAACTAATGTAAAAAGGTAAGGGCTTATGGCTGATCCTTGGTGTAATCCAATTGAGATCGAAAAATCTCTTGTTTCCCCTCTCACTGTGAGCACAATAGTAGTTGCTCCTTCATACATATCTTTCAACACTTGTATGTACCTAATAGATACCTTCTTTTGTTCTAACACATTCCATAAGACATCTCTTGGAACACTATCATAAGCCTTCTCCAAATCAATAAAAACCATGTGTAGATCTTTCTTCACATCTCTATATTTCTCTATCAAGCTTCTAATGAGAAAGATCGCTTCCATAGTTGAACGACGGGGCATGAAACCAAATTGATTGGGAGAGATAGATGATACAGACCCTGGTTGAAGAACTGAAATGCAATTTGCATATCTTCTGCCAGCAGCAACTTGATAAATTGTATAAGGATCACAGTTTAGGAGATAAACTGCTGTTAGAAGGTGGTAAAAGGCCTAGTGATTCTTCAAAACAGAAATTTTGGAAATATAAGAACATTAAAGGTAAAATACCATGAAATAATATTAGATGCCTGTGAAAACATATGCATCAATAATTACAGAGATTCCCATCTTCTTTTCATAAATTAAAGTTCATCTTTGTTTCCCTTTGCAGAGTTCATAGCGAAATTTATGATGAGCTTGTACAAGTTACGTATCACCACTGTCAAAAGCATGGAACATGATAGTGGACCATGAGGAAATTGATCAAACATAAACAGCCAGCATCAAGATCTTTAATTTGCATATCTTGTTCTAGTATTGCTTGTAAAATAGTACTTTAAAAAGAAAACAGAAGGAGAAATACTTTGGAAAGTAAAAATGATTAGATTAAATATTAGAGATCAAGAAGATGATACTTAAGTTTTCATTGGAAGCCGCCAGTTGATTGAATAGCTATTGTGCGTCTCTGTGGGCATGTTTTTAGCTTTTGGTCATAATTGATGGCTAACAATCGTTGTTAATAGCTGGCTGATGGCGAATTGCTAAGAGCTTAATGGAAAATTCTTGCCTAAATCTGGTTTTTCTTGTAGGTATGGGTCAATTTAGGACAATTTGCAGTTTCAAATTCAATTAAGATTTATGGTGAAACAAAATAAATAATTGTTTTCATATTCTTAAAAATTAATAATAATTTTCATATTTTCAAAAATATTTCTATGTAAAGAAGGAAAAATTGAACATTTTCATTATTTTAAAAATATGATAAATAATTTTTGCAGTATTCAAAAATATGAAAAATTATTATTTAATTTATTTCTAAAATTTTGAAATGGTAAAAGTAATTTTTTATATTAAAAACATGAAATTTTTATTATTAAAAGCATGATAAATTACTATTTTATTATTCTAATTTTATTTTTTTTTTTGATATAGTGAAAATTTTTAATTATGTTAAAATATAAAATTATTTTTTATTATTGACGATTATTATTTCATGACTAAATTGAATTAAATACAAAACTTAATTTGCATATAAATATAATGGATAGATTTTACCTTTATTCTTAAAAAATAGTAAGTTTAAATAGAAAGCAATAATATAAACTATTTTTTAAAATAATAATTTTATTGCATAAACAAGCTTATCTCTTCATACTCTTGTATTTTACTATAGGTTTTAGTGTTATTAAGAAGTCCTATTTAATGAATTTTTCTTATTCAAACTTGATTTATTATAAATTTAACATACAAGATATATCGTGAGATTCATTTATTAAATATATAGAATTTATATGTTTATATCTTGCATTCATTGTAAATCAAATCTAAGTAATAATTTTCTGAATTCATCATAGATCTAAGTAAAAATATATAAAATTTATATTTTTAATAGGTAAATTACATCATATATTTTATATCTTAAATTTATGATGAATGAAGTTTAGACATGAAAAATTTATTTAAAAATTTAGAACCTTGTGATTCGAATGGCCCAAATTTAAATATTAAGTTATGAGTAAACGCATATAGTTTTTTATTATGTAATTAATTTTGATTAAAATTCCAACTTAAAAGCTTACAATCTTGAAAACTGACTTGATTATATTTATTTAAGACACCGTAGGATATAAATTATGCCAATAAATTCGATGTGACTTTTAACAATGAACCATTAGTATTTAATTTTCTTGACTATAATAATAACTAATTAAGATTATATTTCAGCTCTAAAATATTTTAATTTTATATTTAAATTTAAAAAAAAAATCTGAGTTTAAATATTATTTAACATTTTAATTTAATAAATACATATATAATCACTAAAATTAATAAAATTATCCAATTAAAATGTGAATTTGATAACTAGTTTATAAATTCAATTAAGGTTCGTTTACAAATCTAATTAATCAAAATAAATGAATTTTTATTAAAATAATTTAAACTAAAATTATATTTTAAAACTCTCATATGAAATTATTCCATTCAAATATATATTAAAAAAAATTCATTTTAATTAGACATAAACATAAATGTGTGGACATCCAACTGGGCCCCAAAACGCGGTGACATAAAATAGGAGTCCGAATTCACAAAGTTCTTCCTAGCGCAGGAAGTATCCTGGAAACTTCCACACCTGGGAAAATGGGTCAACCACTGCTACTTCAACGTTGTAGTAAACGCGCTCAACTTATTTAATAATTTCAGCCACTCCTTTAATTTTATATTAAAAAAAATTAGAATAAACATATTATTTTCATTTTATCTAATTTGTTTCTCTTATTTTTCTTATTATTTAAGGTGAAAATTTTGCCATTCATAAAAGTATAACCATGACCTTTTTTAATCGATAAAAGGCCTATTTTAATTTTTAAAATATAGTTCATAATTATATAAATTTTTAAAATATTTTAGAGTCAAATAAATTCTTTAAATTTTAAAAAAAATATATTAAATAGATCTCTCAAATTTTAAAAGAATCAAATAAATCTTTTTATCATTTTGGACACAAATAAAACCTTTAATT
Organism: Hevea brasiliensis; assembly: GCF_030052815.1. Classification (NCBI taxonomy): domain Eukaryota; kingdom Viridiplantae; phylum Streptophyta; class Magnoliopsida; order Malpighiales; family Euphorbiaceae; genus Hevea; species Hevea brasiliensis. The sequence continues at coordinate 87,475 of NW_026614703.1, read as the reverse complement.
TTAAAAAATAAATAAAAAAGATTGAATTATAAATTACCTCTAAAATAAATTCAGCTAATATCATGCACGAAAATCTTCTAATGCAATCCTCTATATCTAATTTATAATATTCTAATAAATATCAACTGTATCATAAAGTAAATTGATAAGTTACTTTTTATCAAATGATTCAATAAGCTTTTCTTCGGTTTCATTATTTTCATTATAATTTATGTAGAGAAATTTCTTCAATAATTTGATAAAAAGCAACTTATCGATTTGTTCTGAGAATGCAGAAGATATCATTGAAAAGTTATTGTAAAATTATTAGTGAAGATCTCGTGTACTAAAAGAAAATTTATACACGATCTTGACTATATTTACATTAAAGGTAAATTATATTTTTTATTATTTTTTTTAGATTAAAGGATTTATTTACCCTTAAAGGTTTATTTAATCATTTTAAAAGTTGAAGGATTTAATTGAATCTCAAAATATTTTAAAATTTGTAAGACTATTTGACATAACTTAAATATCTAAATAGGCTTTTTACCTTTTTTTATTTGTTAAAATTTATTAGATGTTTATTATAATCAATGTTGAGCCTGCAGCTCAAATATTTGAATTACAAATTTATTAATAGATAAACATAAATATAATAAATATCACAAAAGTACATATATAAATAAATTACTAACTTATAAATAAATTTTAATTAAGTGATATTAAAGTTATATAAATCTGAAAGAATATTTTTTTTAAACTAAATTTCATATGAAAATGAATTTTATAACTGTTAAATTAAATATTTATATTAAAATTTATATAAAATTAATTAAAATGAATATAATGAATATATAAATTTTAATATTTAAATATTTAATTTAATAATTATTAAATTTATTTTTATACAAGATAGATATTATAATAATTTCACTCAATAATTAATAATAAATGACAGTAATAAAATCTAATAAAAATCCAGAAACATGAAAGTGATTGGAATATTGTTGGGTAGTGATTGTGCTTTGCATGTTTGTCATCTTTCCAAATTTCACATCTTCTCTTGTCATACTTCAAGCCAAACCGCCCATTTTCAATGACTATCAAAGTGCCAACTAACCTAAATTCTAGATTAATTAGGATAATTACATATTGAAATTATATGATAAATAATTAATAATTTATTCCTTCAATGTCATTCAATTTCTGGAATAACTTGGACAATATTGTTGGGATTGGATTGAATGTGGGGTTAGCTTTGCAGACTTTTCAAGTTGACAAAAGACATTTTGTTAGAAAATTTTGTACCATTCACACTATGATTATTAATTCTAATGTGAATGAAGATCTCTAATCTTTTGTATTATTAGACTTTCTTCTTTAGTGTATTAGTTCATATAGCTATTACTATTTGTTTATTGTGAAAATTAAGTCTTTGCGTCATAGGCCTTTAAACTTTTTCAGAATTTGAATAAACTCTTTAAATTAAAAAAGAAATCAAATAAGTTAAGTGAATTTTAAAATTAAGGGTCCGTTTGTTTCATGAAAAATATTTTTCTCATGTTTTGATATTTGAGACACTCAAGAAAATTGGTTAATGAAAAATATTTTTCTGATCGAAGAGAAAATTAAATTATTTAAAGAAAATTACTTATATTTTTTAAAAAAAGAAATTATTTTTTATTTTCTAAATTTTAATAATATTATTAAAATATAAATACACATACATATATATATATATGAAATAAATACATATTATTAATTTAACATTACAATTAAATAACGAAAAATATGTTCATAAAAAATATTCTTTTGAAAAATATTTTCTCTAAAAAATATTTTTTATATACAAATTAGTTTCTGTGAAGTAAACGGAACCTCAATCAAATAAATCTTAATGGATAATAAATCCTTTAAATTTTAAAAATATATTAAATAAGTCCATAAACTATTTTAGAATTTGCACACCAAAATATACTGAATTTGCTAACTCGACTAATTTATCACATTTATTTCTCTTTATATAATTGATTCTCTTAATTTTAATTTGAATAAAAATTTCACTCAATTAAAAAAATAATTCTGAAATAAAATTCATAAACGATATGAAAAATAATCACTCATCGAATTTAAAAGTATTTTCTCCCACTAAAAAATATAAATAAATTCTCCACGAGTCCTATTAGTGAAAGCCAAACAGCTTACTTTGGAACATAAACAGCAGATCATAATAATAGAAACGCATCAAATTTGGAACCTTTCAACCAAAAGAATTTTTTAAAAAATTATTTAACCCAGGGTTAAAAAAATATTGTTTAATATTCAACCCCTATTTCAAGGTAATTTTTATAATTTGCCTCTAAATTTTGTTTCGTATTTTATTTTAATCCTTTAATTTTAATTTATTATTAAAAAATTCTGAACTTTAGTTTTATTTTTCAAAATTCTCTCTAACTTATTATAGTAAATTTTTAGGTTAAAAAAAATAATAAATTTACTTTTTTTTTCCTTTTTTCCTCTTACATTCAAAAAAACACAAGCCATTTCTATTAAAAACTATAAATATTATCACAATGATCTAATTTTTAGGAAAGATAAGGATTTATTATTCACCGAAAAGTATTAAAATTGTATTTATAAATATTAAACTATAATTTAAAAAGATTTTTTTAATATGAAAACTTACTATTACAAGTTAAAGAGATTTTTATGAAATAAAATTAAAATTCATAAATTTTTTAATAATAAACTAAATTTAAAAGGTAAAAATAAAATATAAGATAAAATTTAGGTACGTGTAATAAAAATTCCACCCTATTTTAATTGCTATTCAAAGCTACTCGATTGCTGCGTGTGTGTATATAATTTTTTTAATTATATTTTACATGTATTTAAATATATTTTAAAGTTAATTTATATACATTAATTAAATTTATTCTCTAAATAATTTTAATGAATAAACTTTAAATTTTATATTTAGCAAAAGTAACAATAAATTATAAAATTAAATAATATTTTTGAATTTTATTTTGTCAAATTGTATTTTATATATATATATTTAAATTTTTATTCTTTGTATCATAATTAATAATTTATTTTTTATATTTAATTTTAATTATTCTATTATATACATATTAACATATTTAAAAATATGTTTTTTATTTTTAATTAATTACTTAATATTTTACTTTTATGACCTATTTTTATATTAACTAAATATAGTATATTCTAAATTATAAAGAAGAAAAGAAAATGATATTATCAATGATTATGTGAAATGTAAAATAGATAATAAAATAAAGCATAACGTTTTATTTTCTTTTAAGAATGAAGGATTAAAATTTTAAATTAATTTTAGATCCATTATAATATATAATAAATCTTATGCATACAGGAAATCAATTTTTTCCATTAATATAAGTAAAAAAAAATAATTTAAAAATTAAATAAGATATTTTTTTATAATATAATCTCATCTACTTATAAAATTTATTAATAAAGGAAATCTGTTACGAATTGTTGAGAAATTTTCTAATTAAGAAAGAAAAAGAAATCAACTTAGAATTAGTCGAGAAGTTTTTTATTTAAAATAGGTGAAATTTTATTTATTAATTAGGAAACAGAAGAGAAATTAATTTAAAAAATAATTGAGTGATTTCTTACAAATGTGAGTGGAGATCTTTTCAATAATTATTATGTAAAAGATGGTAAATTAAAATTTTTTACTAATTTACTACAGGCCCTACAGGACCTCCCCAAGACCCTCATGTTGAAATCCCAGATGATGAACCAATTCTAGACTTTGGACTACCAGGCGCTCCACAACAGCCCAGGCCCAGTTCAGGCCCATGGTTCACCTTAGATGATGTTTCCCCATCAAGGTGGAGAGATCGCCTTGCAGAATTTAAAGCTTGGCTTGATGTTCAAATGCTCCGGGAATGTGCTGACTCCCACACTATACTCAGAGAATTCATCTCTCGAACTGTTGGCACATTACAAGATTGGTTCTCCTCCATTGGAGAATATCAGAAAGCCCAATTTTGCCACCTGACTCCCTTACAAGCAATCAACGCTCTCTTTGCTGAGTTTCTCGGAGATGCATCTTTATACAGCAAGCAGTTAAGACAAGAGTTCTTTGATATGCGCTGCTGTTCTTTAAAAAGATCAGACATTGAGAGACACTACCAGCGCATGACTCAACGCTATTATCTGCTTACTGGATATAATGATGTCAACCTCAGGCATACCTACATTGCCTCATTGCCAAAAGCATTACAACCAGAACTCCACAGAAGTATTGCTGCTACCAGAAGAGCAATGAATGCTATCACTATAGGGGAAATTCATCAAATGACTCTGGCCTGTCTTGACAAAATGTGTGAACAACAGAAGTTGTTCAAAGATATCATTGACAACAGCAAAGCTTTGAAGAATGTATGCCAGAAGTCTCACCTTGCCATTAAATGCAAGGAAAAGAACTGTGAATGCAAACCAAAGAAGAAAGCACATTACAAGAAGCATCCCTCTAGATTCAAACCCCCTTTCAAGCAAAAGAAAGGAAGAAGGTCCGTAAGATACTTCTGAAAGAAAAGGACGGGTACAAAGAAGTCTGACAGATGCTATATCTGTGGCAACCGAGGCCACTATGCCAAGAACTGCCCTAAGAACCCCAATAAGGCAGTTAAGCTATTACAACACATACAACAGGCTTCTCACATCTCCCTGGAGCATGATGATGTCGAATCCTTGTTCTCTGAACAGGATGAGCCCGATGAAGATACAGTCTTTGCCCTTGGAATGGACACTGGAACAGAAGAAGATTACTCAATCACTTCAGAAGAATCCAGTTCGGATACTGAAGCCCATTACCCGTCTTACCTGGCCCAACATATCCAATCTTCCCAACCCACTTATGGCCCAGACACTATTCCAATTCCTTTAGTCCCGATTCATATTCTTCGATGAAGTATGAACGGCCCATTAGTGTCATTGGCTTCCTGGATATCGAGGCTCACAAAAGTATGATGAACCCAGCCATCTTACCCTCAGAATACTGGGTCCCTCATGAAGAATACTTTAAGGCTGCAGATGGAAATGTTTTCAAAAATAGCCTTATCACTAAGCACCCAATTGGAATCCAGTTCTTCCCCACTTGTATCCTTTGGACTAAGGTCATCGGGTCGGATCTTCCTGACAAAGATTTGCTGATAGGCTTTGACTTGTATCAACAGGCGAAGCATTTGAAGATCCTCCCCATAGGATTGAAATATAAGAGAAATTTTCAGCCATTTACTTTTGTCCCAAGGTTATATTCTCTGGCTGATGCCTCAGCTGAATTCCAAGAGCACAAGGAGCTCCTTTTAAGGTCCTGTGCTGACTCCCATGCACATTTTTACCATCACCATCCCCTATGGAAAAACCCGGAATTCTTTGTCAGTCTTCCATTCAAACTCAATGAAGATATCAATCCGACAAAGGCATCACACCCGGGAATGAATCCTACAGACTTGGCTTTAGCCCAAGAAGAGTCTGACGACTTCTCCAACAAGGCCTCATAGAACCCACTTCCTCCCAATGGGCCTGCCAGGCCTTTTATGTTGAAAAAAGATCGGAACGACTAAAAGGGAAGAAAAGGCTTGTCATAGATTACAAGCCTCTGAATCATTTCCTCCAAGATAACAAGTTCCCATTACCAAAGCCTGAAGCCTTGTTCACTCAACTACACGAAGCCCATATTTTCTCCAAGTTTGACCTTAAAGCCAGTTTTTGGCAATTGGGTATTAATCCCTCTGATAGGCCCAAGACTGCCTTCTGCATTCCTACGGCCCAATACCAATGGACAGTCCTTCCATTCGGCCTTAAGACGGCCCCATCAGTTTTCCAAAAGGCCATGACAAGGATATTCGAGCCCATACTGCATAGTGCTCTTATTTATATAGACGATATCCTTCTTTTCTCCAAAGATGTTACAACCCATAGGGCACTCCTCTCCACATTCCAACAATTGGTGGATTCCTATGGAATTATGCTATCAGAAAAGAAGAGCTCACTGGCCCAAACTGATATCGACTTCCTTGGAATGAGATTCAAGGATGGAAAATACCAACCGGGACCTCACATTGCAGAAGAATTACTGAAGTTTCCTGATAAGGACTTGACAGTAAAACAAATACAACAGTTCCTTGGTATTATCAATTACATCAGGAAGTTTATCCCGCATGTGGCCGCCCACACTTGCCAGCTGTCAAAGATGCTTAAAAAGGATTCCCCACCATGGAGGGAAGAACAGGACATATGCGATCAAAAATTAAAAGAAGTGGCTTTAAACCCGCCACCACTACAGATTCCCAGTATTGGACACCGCATCCTTCAGACTGATGCTAGTGACACCCACTGGGGTGCAGTCCTCATCGAAGAAATTTAAGGAGAAAAGCATATATGTGGACATGCTAGTGGAGAGTTCCCAGAACCTCAGAAACATTATCATTCAGTCTATAAAGAGATATTAGCTGTCAAAAATGGGATAAAGAGATTCGAATTTCATCTGATTGGCCACCACTTCACTGTGGTTATGGACAGCTCATCCTTCCCAAAGGTTCTAGACTTCAAAAACAAGTCTCTTCCTGAACCGCAATTACTGAGGCTTAAGGACTGGTTCGCCAAGTATAAATTCTCAGTTCAGCATATCAAAGGAAAACACAACTTGGTTCCTGACCTCCTATCCAAGCCCAAAAACCTCCACCTGATTCAGTCTTTCTCCACACTTCTTTTGATCCTTATGGCATCATCCTCTTCCTCTCCACATACTCCTTCTCCAATGCACAATTTCCTGGTTCCTACCTGCAGTTTTCCTCTGGATGCTCACCCAACTAGCCTATCACAAAGATGGCTAAGTTCGCAAGAGATCATCTGTTTCACTACGAGTGCAAGAAACACCCTAAGGGGATTACTCCTCCTCATTGTCTTTATCACGACAACCCTTTCCTCTGTTTGATATCCAACTTTGCAGAGAACTCATCCTAGAAGAACTATGGCTCCTCCGGTGCATGGTTACACTCTATTCCATAGAATGGAATTCCGCTCATGGCCTCAGACGGTATGTTATGAACAATACTAACAGGACTCTCCTGTCCAGGTTTCTAGAATGGTTCAAGCCCATTTCGGCATGGCGCTACAGCCTGAAACGCATCATAGACACCCATGGAATAGAAGATGGCCCATTCCGCTTTCAACATCAGAACCTTGTTCATTTTTCACAGGCCTTTCTCTAGAAGGCCTGATGGACTCCTCTGGACCCAGAATACTGAATATGAGTGGAGGACTTATGAGGGGTCAATTATTGACAAAGATGCCATGGGACCCTTGAGAAAGCAACTAGCTGAGTACCTCTGTGAAATCAACATCTATTATTGTCTGGTGCCTCCCCATGTGAATTGTACATCACTTGGTCCCATCCAGTCTCTCACTGATGAGCCCATTGACTGGACCCATCCCATGTGGTAAGATTCCCAGGATTCGATGGACACAGAGTCACGAGATGCCATTCAGAGTGCTGACCCACCATCTCCTGTACACCGACAGTGGCCAAAGGACTTTTTTGGAATCGACTCTGATGACTCTGACTTTGACACCCTTAATCTGTCTGCCACTCCATGATAAAAGTTAAAAAGTTTGACAGTCAATAATGTAATGATGTATCTGTCTTTATTTTGCTTTTCTTTATGTTGCTTTAAGAGTGTCGGTAGCCAGTTTCTAACCGGTTGCCTGTAATGTTAAGAGCATCCTCGCCTATATAAGGAGTTGCTCTCTTCAGTTGTGCTCAGACTCAGTTTTTCTTTCAATAATATTCTCTGAAGTTCTCTTCTATGGCTTTCTAAACTCTTCTCCTTCTCTCTGAAAATCTTTGAATGTGTATCATACTCTTATAATCAGAGATACGTATGCTCTACACTTGCCTCTTTAAGAGGATCCTGTGTATCAGAAATATCTTTGTTTTGACATTAAGGTGCGACGGTCCCATTATCACTTGTATAATGAACAAAAGGGCACAGCCAAAGAGTACCTATGGATAGGGAAGAGGCACAGCATGAGTTCATTCTATGAGTGGTAAGGGCTCCCGGCTTATCTTGGTATCAAAGCCTGGTTATGTTTGTATTATACATACTTCATTGGCGAGTAGGGGAGAACTTTTCCAACCCTGGTATTTTCTCTTAATCTCTGTATCCCTGTTTTCTGCCATCTTCTCTTACCTTGGTATATCTACTGAAACCGATGGCTTTAATTCCTTCCTAGAAGGTAGAGCGATCTCTGGCCACAACGCCACGTACCAAATATGGCTTGCCAAACACCTAACCCTGTTTCTGAAACTCATATCCAAACCCCTTCTCCCTCTGAGATTGTTAACCTCACCTCTTCTCTTTCTTTCTTTTCACCACTTCGAAGAACACTATCCTCCAGAATTGATAATCCCGTAGAAATATCCACTTTACCTGAAGATGTTCAGGTTGGAGAATCTCTCCTTCCTCTTCTCAGTCCATACAACATCTACAGACGATCTGGATCTTTAACCAGATCTATCAGATCTCTCATTTCATCTAGAAGATCTTTGTCAAAAGAATATGTTCAGGCCTCCAGGATGGATCAATGCTCTCTCCAGAGTTCATCTGCTGAACAATATGTGACTTTAGAAATCCCTCCTCAACTCATTCCTAGATGGAGACAAGAAGGGTTTTCTCATCTTCACTTTGGAGCTGTTCGACTTATCCTCAGTCTACATGGGAGACGAGGGCTTCCAGTTACAGCCAGAGTGTCTCTCCTTGATACACGGTTCTTGCAGTATGAACATGCGGTTATAGGAACCTGCCTCACCACCTTACATGCTGGAAGTGTGGTGCTGACATTCTTCCCAAACTATAATCTCTCGCTAAGAGATCCACATCTTAGCACTGCCCTTAAAGTTCAGGTTCAACTCACTGGCGCCGCTCAGGTGACCTCTTCGATGATGGCCACCTTACACCATCAAATTATCTACAGATTGCAGGATCATGCTGTAGATCTCTCACAGCCATCTGTTTCCAATGATGCTCTGCTTGTATTGGCTGATACTGAGACCACCCCAACAATTGTCCAGATACCTAGGCAACTGCCTAGAAATGAGCTTGAACAGCTCATCCCAAAGGATTGGTTAACCAATTACGAAAGGCTTCATTCAACCTAACAGCCTATCCAGATCACAGAATCTTCCTTCAGACGGAACCCTGATGGAACAGTACAAACTTCCTGGAGTCGTGGTGGGCTTGGGCCTTGGCCGTGCGCGGCCCATGGAGACTGAGAGCTTATGAGGAATTTGGTGCGCTACCCGGACAGGATATCCTTTTCGGGCTAAGTGGTATCAGAGCCTCGTAACGTTCCGGGGGTCTCGGGTTCGAGTCTCGCCCCTGCGTAAAAAACAGCTCTGCGCTAAGAGTGGGCCTGGCGAACCCAGAGTCTGCGCAAGTGGAGTCGTGGTGGGCTTGGGCCTTGGCCGTGCGCGGCCCATGGAGACTGAGAGCTTATGAGGAATTTGGTGCGCTACCCGGACAGGATATCCTTTTCGGGCTAAGTATATATATATATATATATATATATATATATATATATATATATATATATATATATATAATTTTATTATTTATATTTTATAAATTGAGTAATAATATTATTATTTTAATTAATATTATTCATATTTTTTCTCTTTTCTTCTATATAAATATTTTTATAATTTTTTTAAAATTTCAAAATTATCATTGTTAGGAATTTTTGCTTAAATATCACACTCAACCTAAGTATAGAGAAATCACATATTTAACTTTAAAAAAAAAAAATAAAAATAATATCCATGCGGGAACTCGATGATCAATTTTTTTGAAAAAATTGATTATATCTATATAATTAATCTAAAAAAAATTATTATATCTGCGTATGAAAATTTTGTCTATTATTTATTTGCATAGACAAAATTTTTAAGTGAAATACTATCTTATGAATTATAAATTTTATTTTTAAGGAAAATTTACTTATGGGAGTTCTTTTAAGGAAATAAATCTCATAATTGTTATATTTCTAATAATTAACCAATAAATAAAATTTAAATTTCATTAAATGCTAGTTTTTCTTTAAATTTTAAATTGTTCCAATTGAATCATCAGTCAAATATTATTGTTCTCAATTTAAGTCATGACCACCAAATTATAATCCAAATAATTAGCCACCAAAACTCAATGGAAATTTTGAACCTTTGTTTGGAATGGTGAAAAATAAAGAAGGAAAGAAAATTAAAAAATAAAATAAAAGTATTTTGTTCTTATCTTATTCAAAAGAGAGAGAAAATTTGAGGGGAAAAGAAAATAAAGGTAGAAAATAATAAGTGAGACAATTTATTTTTTCTGTAATTTACAGAGGAGTTGAAAAGAAAGTTGATAAAATTTCATTTTATTGCCAGAATTTTTTTAAACTTTTATTGCCAAAATTTTTAATTTAATTATTTTTAATTTTAAAAATGAATAAATATTTTACTATTTATAAAGAAAAACTGAAATATATCTTTTCAATCCTAATCTTTACCTAAAAAGTTACTTCGCACTCTTGCTTTTAGTTGTATCACACTTGATATCTAAACTTTATAAAAGTGTAACTATTTAATCTCTAGAATTAGGTATTTCCACTTGGGGATAGTTGTATAGTACACATTACTTCTTTTACCCTTTTATTATTTCTAGTTCTCTACTTAGGAGCTAAAACTCTTACTAGAAATTTTAACTTTCACATAAGAGCATAACCAGGCCCTTAATAGCTCTACCTAATTGCCTTGTGTATGCATTGTAATTTGCACCTTATAATACCAGCGCTCAAACAATGGTAGGGTATTGCACCATCATTACACTAACAATGAACTTCAACTTTCTAATCCTTCTTACCATTTAACTAGAACACATGCTCTAGTATAACATTCAACCATCAACTATACCCATATTGGGCAACTGTGCTCTCCTTTAGTGCAACCACACAATCATAAATTTTTCTTGCATTTTAATTCTTTGACACATAAAACTTTCATATTTCCAATTTTTACTCCCCCTAGTGTTGGATTTTGAACAGGGTTTCACATTCATTTTCATCAATCTTTCCGAGGGTCGAAAATTATCATTCACTTTCTTTCAATTTCATTTCATTTAATTTTGCTGCTAAGCTCATATTTGGCAGCCTTTACTACGTTCCAAACCCTTTCATCATTCTGTTGCTTTTTTTGTTTTTCCTTTCCATTCATACTCATTATGGACGCAAATTCAGACCTCAACACAAGTAAGGAATCTTTCTAAATTATTTACTCTTGACTTAACTGGTAAAGACATTTACTAACTTGAGATATCCTGACACAACTCTAATCATACATAGACAGATTAGCTTATACCAGAAACTTATAAGAAGGGACCAAAAAACTAAAATTGCAATTAGTAAATCATTACTAAAATCATCAAATATGTATTCAAAATTTCACCATACTTGCATAACAAAATTTTGATTTTTTATGTGACTTAACTCTACTATTTTCATACTTTGCAGTCTTGGCAACTACGTCCCATTTCAACATCTTGATACCAACTTAATTTGTAATGACCCAAATCCAGGTAGTTACCAATGTTAGAGCACTGGAAGGCATAAGTCCATCAGAACCCGTAGTAAGCCTAACCTTGACTTTTCTTTTATCTTTTATAACATATCTTTATATCTAGGATGGACCCATTGATATACTATTCATAAGTATTATTTTATTTATACTTTCCCAACTTACTAATATATTTCTACTTCCATTTCATGGAGCTCATCTCCTAGGGTCTGGGCACAACCTTTAATCATAAACATTCACGTTCTTTTTATTTGAAAATGGAACATTTAATTGGGACTTCCTATTCATTGATATTTTCATAGTTCATTGTGAAAATATATAATATTTCATAAAGTAACAAAAGCTCTTTAATGTGTTTCCATCAAAAAATGTATACTAGCAAGCACAGTGTCAAAATGAACAAAATTATACATGTGTCAAAATAGCTTCACAAAATGGTGTAAAATACACAAACTTGACTATAACAAACCTGAGAACTTATTTATCAAAAATCTGTTGACTGTTGCCTTTATTCATGTCCCCAAAGGAGATAGACAGAAGAAGGAGAGTGAGTATATAAACCCAGTAAGTAGAGAATTACATGGGGATGAAAAATATATTATTAAAATAAAGTTCAAGCACATGGATGCACCATTCAAATGAATGTTCCACAACACAAAAGTTTCATAACAAGGAAGCTATATCAACAAAAGTTCCCCTTACCCGTTCATTTCATATGTCCAATGTGTCTGACCCATTGTAGAAGCTCCTCAGGGCTTCCTCTTATCATTTTATATCATACAAATGGAGCCAGAGATACAAAATTGTCTTACCTAAACATCCCATATCATAACATATGAGCTCATATGCATGCATGCCTTTTCTTTACTTTCCCATTAAGTACCATTAGGTCACCTATAGCTGCCACACAACACAATTACATAATGTAGTATCTTCATGAGTTAAATACATACATTATCATATATACAAATCCTATATGCAATATAGCTAAATAAAATAAACCTTAAATGATACATGAGTACATATGCAAGGTAAAATAATATTTAAGAAAGTAGTTGGTAATTTTCACTCACTTTGACAATAGTCCCTTTTAACTTGACACTTACATCTAATTGGATGTATTAATTCCCTTGAACTCTAGCCCTGATAACTCTATCCCCATTCCATAAGAAGAGTATATATATATATATATATATATATATATATATATATATATATATATATATATATAAGTATATTTAATTAACAATTCTAGTGAGATTAGGCTATACTGCATTTCTTTCAAGACAAACAGCTTTCAATAGCTAAACATGGGACCTTTAACTCACAAATAGCGTTCCTTACAGTATACATAATTTGATTGCCGAAACTTAATATCTCAGTTGTTGAACCTGTATTTTCCAAAATATTCATTTTATGTTTATTCCTTTATTCTACTTATTCAATCACTCTATCATACATTCAAAAGATCATTCTCAACATTTTTAACTCAGGTAGGCTTTTATATTTATAATATTCATTTTCCATTAAGTAGATTATCCAACCCTTCCTTAATTAGCTAATTTATTTAAACCCTAATATTATGCATCAATTTTAGATAATCCTACTCATTTATAATACTATTCTAATCTCTATTTGGAAGAATATAAACATAGACAGTACTTACTTATTATGCTCCTAGGGTTTTTCTTTTCTATATCCTTCTCCTTAGCTTTAGATTCTCCCCCTTTGCTCTTTTCCAGAAGTTATTAAGGTTGTGGTATATTTAGATTTCTCTTTATTTGTAAAGGTTTGGAGAAAGTAAGAGAAAAGGGTGTGAGGGAAATGAAAAGGGAATGGAAGGAGATATGGGAAGGTTTTAAAGTATAGAAGAAGTTGGTTTATGAAAAATATCTGAATTTCTCTCCTTTTATACTCCTGTCTCTCCATATTCAGGAGTCGAAGTTAAGTTCTTCGGCAACTGAAGGTGCCTTTTCATCAAATACTCCAAAATTTCCCATTTTAATTTATTAATTACTATTTTAGTTAGCATTTTAATTAATCTTTTATTGTGTTATATGTTAGGTTTGGTTCCTAGTCTGTAACACCCCTATTTGAATAGCCTGGTATATTTCACTGTTCCGGTGACCGGTGTCGATCCAAACAATTAAGGGGATTAGAACCACATTTAAGACAACTAGAGAAGTTATAAATACAAATAATTAGTAATTGCCAATTAGTTAAATATAAATAAGAAAAACAGAATATAAGAAGTTAAACGAGCCGAGAGTCATAGCGATGGGTGACCGTCTCGGGAACGACTGCGAAGCCATTTTAAACTTAAATTTCGAACTGTAAAATGTGACGCTGCGATCCTTAGGACCCTTATGAACACAGTGGAAAAGAAAAAATCACGAAAAAGAACTGTTAAGTCAGTCAAATAATTAGGTCAGAGAGCCGAAAGAAATATTGAATTATTTGCAAACTGGGATGAACCGATGAGGGGCAATTTGGTCAATTGACCAGAGTGACTACTGACATAAATGTCAAATAAAATTGGAGAAAAGAAATTTTCGGAATCGAGAATTAAATTAAAGAACTAATAAAAAAAATAAAAAAAAAGAGGAAAAAGAAAAAGTTGAAAAAGGTTGATTACATCATGCTTGACACATGCATGATGCAATAAACTTACTAATTTAAGAAATTGAAAATTGTGGGATAACTATCTATTAAAAGAGCATAAAATAACAAAAAGAAAAAAAAAATTTAATTACTTCTCCTCTATTCCCGTCAACCCTTTCTCTCTCATTTCTCTCATTTCCTTTCCACCATTAACACCCATTTCAAGCTTTCAAAAGCTTGATTTTATTTTATAAACTCCCTAACTCCTTTAAGTAAATCTTGTTCTTGGACTTTGACAAGCATCTTGACAACAAAAAGAAGAGGAAAGAAAGAAGATTTGAAGAGGGAGAAATTCAACAAAAGAGGTGAGTGGTTAGTTTTTAATATTATGTTTAAATTCATAATTAAGTAGTTGAATTATACTAGAAATTATGGAAAAATGAAATGAAATAAATTGTTGAAGGACCAAACCTAAATTTTAGTCAACTAGGGTTTGAGGATGTGTATGCATGAACTTGGTGAATTTAAAGGTGTATGTGAGCTTATTGGTGTTGAATGATCATGATTAAATGTTTTGAATTAGTTAAATGCATGAGGTTAGTGAATTAAGATTTTGAACATTAGGGTTTATGGACCAAAAATGTGAGAAATGAGTAAATGATGTCTTTGACCTATTGTGAAGTGAAAAATGGTCATTTGTGACCAAATGAGTTGTGTTGGAATGGTTGGAATTAAAGTTAAATTCGAAGGGAGTATGGTCATGCTGCTGGCAGCATGACCAAGTCAACTTTGAAGGACCAAAAATGAAATTTTACAAGTCCAATTGGTATGGGACCAATTGGGGATGAAAATAGACATTAAATGACACAATTTTCATTTAGGAAGCATGCCCAAAAAGTGACCAAAACCTAGTGAACAAATTGACCAAAGTTGAAAAATTGCAGGCTACCCTGTACAAACTGACCAAATGAACAGTGTTTGTTCATTTGGTCATAACTCGAGCTAGGCAGTTCAAAATGACTTGAACTTTTACTAGTGGTTAGATGAGATATAGACCTAAAACTTTCATGAAGAACACAAACCCAAATTCTGCCAGCAACTAAGTCATTTGGCCACCCAAAGTTGATGACCCAAAACTGCCAGCACCAAAATTGCCCAGAAAATCTAGGTTGTGTCCAATCCGGCAGCCATGGTTCAAATGGCCATAACTTGAGTTACAAAACTCCAATTGGAGTGATTCAAAAAGGAGAATAAATTTACGACAATAGGGAATATTTTCTATGAAGAAAGGTTTGCCAAATTCTAACGTGAGAATGACCAATGGAACAGTGCAACTAGGGACACCAAAACTGAAAATTTGACAATTTTACCTAAAGGACTTAAGCTCTAAGAAAATGACCAAAACCAAAAAATTTAATGACCAAAATGTGGTATGTGGGTGAAGTTGGAGTTTCCATACCTATTAAGCCTTAAAAAGTCAACAATTTGACTTGAATAGTGTAGTGAATAGTAACCCAAAACACAAAAACTTCGAGAACGTCGAAATTAGCACATTAAAGCTAGATAAAAGTGAAGTTAAATTTATTTTTGGATTTATGCTAAGTTATGGTACGGAAACACTATGAAACTGTGTGTTTCAGCTGAAAAAGGCTTGGAAGCTCTGAGAGACTGAGTCAAGGCCTAGAGGCGACTCACGTCAGGTCTGTGCACAATAATTCTTGTTTAAATATTTTATTCTCAAAAATTTGACTCCTCTGATTAATTATGTACTGTGTTGCCATTTTATAATCGCAAATATGACTTTGAAAATTGATCAGATTTCTCATAAATTATTTAAATAAATTGTTTTGAATTGATTTTGTGTTCACACTTAGCATGACAGTATCACATTATTCCTCCTCCATTTTTGGGGTTGAGATCGTTTATTTTCCTCACTCTCTGGCTTGCCAGTTGAGGTTGAGATCGGATGAGTACTCATTAGCTAGCTAGCCACCTCCCTCATTGATTTCGATTAATGGGGTTGTAGATTGCTTTGTCGTGGTGTACAATACGGTATTGATCAGAAATTTTGTGTCATGGCTTAAGTTGTGTATGATTTTGGCAACATTGTGTTTATTAAATTATTTGACTAAATTGTGTTATTATGAGCTTTGATAATTTGTGAAATGTGATTGAGAAATATTTAAATTGTGTTTCATCAATGAATGATTTATGTATTGTATTTTAAATTTTTATTGTGCACCACTGAGTATTTTTATACTCAGTGATAGCTTATTTTGCTGTCGCAGATAAGAGCAAGGAAAAAGCAGCAGAGTGAGTTGCTATTGAATTGTGGACCACACTGATCTTTTATACGGGTATTATTTTATACCCTTGTAGTTAATTTTGATGTAAATATTATAACGCTTTATGTATCAAAGTAAAGTTCAGCAGTTGTAAAATAAATTGTAATAATATTATTTTTGGATTTCCTTCTGTAAATTAATATTTCTACATGTGAATTTCATACTTTATGCATTGTGATTGAAGTTATTAAATACTTTGAGATGATAAATTTTGATTTGGATTGTAGAATTATTTTGAAGTGAATTGAATTGAGTTGACTTGAGATTAATTGAAGGTTGGGAGTTGAGAAAATTATTGTAAGTGTTTTTTTTTCAGGTATTTGAAGAACTATTTTCTCCAAATACAAACGGAACTCTGTCAAAATTTTTATAAAATTTGCGGCAAAATTAAAATGGACAAAAATTTTTACTAGTATTTAAATTTTGAATAAATGGTTTTTAATTCCTACCAAAATGGTCACCACTTCCAAAATGTAAGAAAATTGTTTTAAAATCCCTTGTAGGGTACTTAATGAGTTATCGGTAAGTGAAGTTCGGTAGTTCATTAAGTATTCTACGGGATCATGTTATGCCTTACAGAGGGGTAAGGTGTGACATAGTCACCAAGTCCCAAGAGAATATTCCATTCCCCAAGGCATATTCCAACTAACTATGGTGAAGGGTATTACACTTCTAATTAGGTTTATCCCTTTTTGTTCTAATCTTTGTGACCTTGTCCTTGGGCCTACAAAGAGAGCATATAGAGTATATTTTATTAACAACTTCATTAAGATAAGGTTAAAACATATTTTATGAAATAGGCAACCTTCAACAATTCAATGTAAAGCTTTTGGCATCCGAAGTTACATGCACTGTATACCTTATTGTTAACGTAGTTCGACTGTTGAAGTTTGATGCTTTGCTTGTCGAACCTGAGTTCCTCAAAGCTCCCAGTTTACTTTTTATCCTTGTTTCTACTCATTTAATCTTTTTATTCATTCTCGATCATTTTATTACCATTTTAGCTCAGTTAAACTTTATCCTTGCTATTTGATAAAATTCATTTAACCAATTACTTTCATAAAAACGTTTATTATTTAATCTCTTTAATCCCTAATTCACAAATCAAGTTTAGGAAATTTAACCTAGTTATATATAACTATTCCAATCACTATTAAAGGAAACATTAGTGTAAGAAACACTTACTTAATGTACTCCAAGGGTTCTTTTTCTTTTTTCTTTTTTTTTTGTATTCCTTTCCTTAGCATTGGTTTCTTCTTATCTGTTATTCTGCTAGTGTTCTTAAGGTTATACTTCATTTGATTTCTCTATTTGCAAAGATTCAGAAAAAGTGAGAAGAGAGAATGTAGGGAGAGAAGAGAAAGAGAAATAAGAGAATAGGGAAGCTTCTAGAGAATGAAAAGGAAGGTGTGTTATGGAAAATATCTTATGTTCTCTCATTTTTTATACTTTTGTCTCTATACATTCAGCAACCGAAACTAAATTCTTTTGCAGTTAAAGATGCTCTTCTTTTAAATACTCTAGAATTCCCTCCTTAAGTTGGTTAATTATTACCATAGTTTGTTTATTATATGTAGTTTACACTTTCATTGGTTCAAGCTAGGTTTCATATTATTTAAGTCCAGAGAAGAATCCATTCCCTGAAAGCTTAATCCGGCACACTATGGTAAGGCATATTACATTTAGGTTACTAAAAATTAAAATATATATATATATATATATATATATATATATATATATATATATATATATATATATATATATATATATATATATTATTTCTTCCTCGTGTCTCTCCTAGTTTTACCTTTTCTAATCACAATTTAATAAATTTCAAATATTCTCATTAAAAACAATATATATTTGTTTTACACTAACAACACCATGTAATACCCAAAAATTTAAGGTATATATAATTTATTAATTTGATTATTTTAATATTTTTAATACATTTTGAGATTTATTTTAAATTTTAAAATTTAATTTTATTAATGAATTTGGGTGTATTTAGTGAAATGCTGTTTGTTTGTAATTTGAAAGAATAAATTAAAATAATTATATTTTCTATATTATTATTATTATTAAGAATATTTAATTTTTAGTTGAGATATAATAATAATAATAATAATAATAATAATAATAATAATAATAATAGAATATTTTGAAAATCGCATGACAGCCCCCCTTCCTCCCTTTCTCAACGCCTCCTTCCCTTTCTGTTTTTCATTGCTCCAACTGGCAACTAGGCCGCCACCAAATTCAATAGTAAAAAATTTAAATTCAAAATTTTCAAAATAAATCTCAAAATGTATTTAAAAATATTAAAATAGTTAAATAAATAAATTATATATTTCTTAAATTTCTAGAGTATTACATGTCGTTAGTGTGTGTGTCTATATATATAGACACACACTAACAATATATTGTTATTAGTGTAAATATTTAAAAATTATTAAATTTTGATTAGAAAATGTAAAATTAGGAGAGATGTGAAGAGAGAGATTTTTTTTTTTTTTTTAATTTATGATAACATGTAAACCTACATTTTCATGCAGTATGGACTTTAAGTTTACTCAAATCAAAATTAAGGGGTCCTGAGTTTTAGGATAGAAATTGAAGTTAAGTGATGATACTGAAAAAATACTTATAGTAGAGTGATAGTGAATGAAAATCAATCAGTTAACAGAGAAATTTATAATATTCAATTACAATAATTTTAAATATTCAAATTGAAATTGAGCGAGTTTTAAGAAAGAAATTGAAATCAAGCAATAAAACTAAAAAAAAAACATAAAATTGAGTAATTGTGAGTGACAAATACCCTATTTAAAGTTTTAAACATGAGGATAAGTAAAGATAATTTTGAATTTGAAATCATAATAAAAGTATAGCACTCTATTTAGAGTTAAACTAATCATCTTGCACACGCATTGCGTGAATAATTTATTATGTTATTTTAATAATATAATTTAATATTCTTATATTTTATAATTTCAAAATCATATTATCTTCGTAAATATAGTAAATGCAATTTAAGTGTTATTAAAATTTTATATGTTTATATATTTATCTCAGTCAAATTAAATTTACATTTTTAAATGGTTATTAATTATTTTATAAAATATTATTTTATTATAATGTAACAATATAATATACTTACAACATAAATGTAATTTAAAAAAAAAAAAAGAACATGTATGATTTAAAAGAATATATTCATAATAATTAATGAACAATATTTGAACCCTTAAAGAATTGAATTACCATTGGAATTGGGATATATAAAAGTTATTGTTTTTCAATAGTAAATTTTTCAAGGAACTACTTATATAATTAGACCCACAAATACTGAAAGAGAAAATTATCAATATCCATGATAAAAAATGAATTATAATTTATAAAAGATTTTAAATTATTAATTAAAACTCTAATATATATGTTTGTGTGAGTATATACACTCTAGTAATGACAAAATATGAAAATTTTATATAGATAAGGAAGAAATAAATAAAAATATCAAAAAATAAAGAGAGATAGATAACTGTAGCATACAATTTGGTCTTGAACTTGGAGTGCCGAGACAGTAGTGAAGGCTTCTCTATTCCAAGATATTGCGCGGAAATCATTTTTTCACCATTGGATTACTTTGTGAATTCACCGATACAAACCATTCTTACTAAGGATGTTCATGGAGATTCATAAGAGTTTAGGCATATCTGTAAAGGGATACCAAAGAGGCATCTTCTAATTACAAGGTGGTGCACATTTGTGAATTACAAGAAACTTATTGCAGGTGATTCTATATGAGGGTATGATCAACTATATTTCTCTAATATGTGACTAATATAAATATAGATTACACGATAAGGTTTGTTAGCCTTATCTAAAGCTATTTTATTTACAAATGATAGAATTTTATAGTTACAGATGGTTATGTTTACATTATCCCCATCATTTAGATTAATTGATATTGTTAAATAAAATTATTATTTTTTAATTTTCTCTATTATGTAACTGATATAAATATAGATTACATGACAATGTTTGTTGGCCTTATTTATTTTCAAATGATAGAATTTTATGATTACATATGATAACATTTTTTTTAGAAAATAAAAGATAGTGCTTTCATTAAATAGAGATAGAATACAATTCTGAAGTACAAAATTTCATACTACTACAATTTTACATAAGAAAATTTAAGATAAACTACTTATATAAAATATAATAGTAATTAGCTTAATTTGGCCATTTGACGGGAAGCATGCTCCACCTACGAGCCTGATTTTGAAACCATCAAACTTAGATCTCACGCTAACAAGTAAAAGGACTACCAAATGGAAAGGGAAAAAGTTGAGTTGGCACACATATAACCTTGGGCCAATGGTTTGGACAAGTAAAGGTTAAGCATTTTATCAAACAACTTATATGGAACTTGAGTATTCTTCAAATTAAAGAAAATCACAATCTTCATCTTCCTTGCAACACATAATGGAATAATGGTAGAGGCAGAAAGCAGTTTCAAGCAGCCAAGATGGTCTCTTTAGGGAATTAACACTCTTAACATTGGTGGCACTCGCAGAATTGGGAAAGCAATGATGGAAGAGCTTGTTGGGCTAGAAGTTAGATTGCACACATGTTCAAGAAAATGAAGCAGAGCTAAATAAGTGCTTGAAAAAGTGGGACGCTAAGGGGTTGTGGGCATTGGGTCAATTTGTGATGCAACATCACCAGCCTAGAGAGAGAAGCTAATTGAGAAAATGGGTTCTATTTTTAATGGTAGTCTCAACATTCTTGTGAATAATGTTGGCACAAATATCAAGAAGTCAACTATTGAGTACTCTGTTGAAGAATTTTCAAAACTCATGACAACTAACTTTGAATCTACATACCATTTGTGCCAACTTGCACATACTATTCTAAAAGTGTCAGAAGCAGGAAGCATTATATTCATTTCCTCAGGCGTAGGTCTTTAACAATTTAATGGTGGATCAAATTATGCATCGACCAAAGCTACACAATTAATCAACTTACAAAGAATTTGGCTTGTGAGTGTGCAAAAAACAATGTTAGGACAAATAGTGTTGCACCGTGGTGTTATCAAAACCTCGCTTATGGAAATTTTTCTTAGTAACAAAGAGTTCTTGAATAAAATAGTATCTCAAACTCCTCTTCAACACGTTAGAGAACCAAAAGAATTCTCATTGCTGGTTGTATGCCTTTGCCTACTTGTTGCTTCATACATTACTAAACAGATATTTCTGTTGATGAAGGAATTAGTAAGAATGGATTTGATCTTGGTAAGCAACTATATTGAGCAAATTAACCTTCTCTTTTCTACTTTTTTTCCTCTTGATTGAAAATGCATTTTTTTGTCCAACATATTGAGTTGTTTATCTTCATTAAAATGTTACTATTTTTTATCAAAAAAACTTACGGAAAATCACAAATCATTTAAATGTTGTATTTCATCAATGTAACAATGCCCATTGATTATAAATTATTACACAGAGATTCAACCTTTGAACTCAATTCTCAATTTCTCATTAATAAATAATGTGATTTTTTTTAATAAAATTGATTTATTTTTATTTCTTTGAGCTTTAAGCCATGCGTTCTTGATTTTCTTTGCCCATATTCTTCATAGCTTGTGCCTATTAAGTGCAACAACCATGATTGTATGTTCTTACTCCTAGGTAAGGTGAGGTGGTAAAAGTGGCAGAGGAAAATAGCCGTTGGTTGGAGAACATATGAGTTTGGGTTATTTTGATGACATTGTGCATGCTTTATTTTAGATTTAAATTACTTAAATTGTTTGTAATCTGTAGCTTCTTAAGGTGAAGAAGAAAATGCACTTGCAAGAAAGAAGAAAGAGTTTATAGGTAAGAAATGAGCATCGTTTTAAAGATGGGTGCCAACTAGCCATTATAGGTTCAACATAGACAAACAATATCTTATTCACTCACCTCTTTCCATGTGAAATCATGCAACTTGATTACTATGCAATTTTGTGTCTAAATGTTATGGTTTTTTTTTTTTTTTTTTTA
Organism: Hevea brasiliensis; assembly: GCF_030052815.1. Lineage (NCBI taxonomy): Eukaryota > Viridiplantae > Streptophyta > Magnoliopsida > Malpighiales > Euphorbiaceae > Hevea > Hevea brasiliensis. The sequence continues at coordinate 64,835 of NW_026614703.1, read as the reverse complement.
ACTTGAGGTGTCTAATAGGTTCAAAATTTAGTTCAAGAGTGTGTTAGGCAATAACTAAATAGTACAAGTGTGTGATTATGTATTTGGCTAACACCAAATCGTCACAGAAGAGGAGACACCAAATCTTCCCAAAAGAGGTGATAAAACTCAAATTTATTAATAAGATTAGACTAACAACAAACACATATCTATTACAAAAGGATATAGATAGTTACATTTAGACTATCCCTATCATTTAGATTAATTGATATTTTTTAAATAAAATTATTATTTTTTAATTATGCCAAGTGTCAATAAATGATGAAAACACCCATAAAATTGTGGTTAATAGTTTTTGAGTCTTTTGCTTTTATATTTGTGTGTGTACGTGTTGTGTTTTATATATATATATTATATATATATATTAGATTTATAAAATAAAAAATTATTTAAACAAGCTGTAGTCTTGGCAGGCATATTACTAAAAATATTATTGTGGCCCAGGAGGTGTTTCACTCGATGAGAAGGAAGACAATTAGGTTTGGTTTCATGGCTATAAAGATTGATATGAAAAAAACTTATGATCAAATTTTATGGAATTTCATGTTTGACTCTCTAATTGAAGCAGGCACTTTGTGTCATTTGTCATCATACACTGTGTGTCTTACAACTCTACACAGATTTAGTGGAATGGCAATGTCTGTATTCCTTTTTATCCTGCTAGAGGTTTAAACCAAGATGACCCCCTGTCTCCTTCTTTATTTGTTCTTTATAAAGAGCAACTCTCCCATGCCATATCAAGAGCTGTTAATTTGAATATATGGTGGCCTATTAAACTAAATAGGGGAGGACCTAAGCTTTCCCACTTATTCTTTACGAATGATCTCATCCTCTTTGCTGAAGCGAGTGTGGATCACTTGACTGTTATTAAGAATTTCCTTAATGATTTTTGCTTTTGTTCAGGTTAGAAGGCCAGTGTGCGTAAATCTCAAATATTTTTCTCCAATAATGTTAGTTCTCAACTCTACAATTCTATGAGTAGGATGCAAGGGTTTTAGGTCACTAATGATTTAGGTAAATATATGGGTGTGCCTCTCTTTCATTCGAGAGTTCGCAAAAGTACTTATGATTATATTCTCCAAAAAGAACAAAAGCATTTATCGGAGTGAAATGCTGACCTTTTTTTTGCTAGTAGGATTACTCTACCCCACTCTGTAATTATTTCTATTCCATATTATGCTTTGCAGACAACCAAGCTACCTACTTATATCTATAATGATGTTGATAAACTCTGTCATAGTTTCATTTAGGGCTCAGTGGAGGGTAAGAAATGCATGCCTCTTATTAAGTGGGACAAGGTTCATCAGCCTAAAGAGACAAGTGGTTTGGGTTAAGGCTTTCTTGCTAAAATTGGGTTAGACTATGATCTCTTCCCCAAAACTTTATGGGTTCAGGCACTTTTTTCCAAATATCATATGGATTTGGAAGGGTAATCAATGGGCAATCTGAGTTTTAATTGTTCAGTTCTTTGAAGGGTATTCATGGGGTTTAGAAAGATTTTCTTCTTGGTTTAGCATGGTCGATTAGTAATAGTCGAAGAGCTCGCTTTTGGCGTCATTGTTGGTTGCTAAATAATTTTTGTTTGGTAAATGTGGCTTGTATCATGTTCCTACTTTATTGTCGTATGAAGTTGTGGTTGATTATATTAATGATAATGGAGTGTCGATTTGGGATAAGTTTGCTTCGTTCCTTTCCCCTAAGATGGTTGACCTTGTCACAACTACCTTTCCTCCTTCTACTTCTCAAGGTACGGATATATGTTATTAAAAGTTTTCTTCTTAGGGAAACTTTTCAGTCAAATTAGCTTATAATTCTCTTACTGCCTCCCCTCATGGTCCTACTATTTGGAAATATATTTGGCAATGGATGGGTCCTTAACGCATCTAGACTTTCTTATGGCTTGCAAGCCACAATAGGATTTTAACAAATGAGGAGAGAGTTCTTCGGCATATTAACTCTATGGGAGAGTGCCCTTTTTGCTTGGGTTTCTCTAAATCTTCTCTCCATGCTCTTCATGATTGCAGGCATGTCGATACAGTATGGCGTTGTTTTGTTCCTAGTGGTCTAATTAGTAATTTCTTTGATACCTTGATTCCTATTACTGTTTGGCGAGAGAAAAATTTGAAATTTAGGGATATTAGTAGTAAGGGTTTGTCTTGGCCCTTATTGTTTGGTGTAGCTATCTGGAAATTTTGGAATAGTAGAAATCAATTCCTCTTTGAAAATGTGATGGCTAAGACTTCAAGTTTAGTTAATGAAATTTATTTTACTGCTAGAAACTATGTTGCAGTGTTTAGTGAGATAGATGCTTTGCGCAATGGGGTGGGGAGGCAACAAGATTGCTGGGTTTCGTGGCAAACTCCTGTGTCTAATTGGTTGCAGTTAAATATGGATGGTGTTATGGCTTGTGATGGCTAATTAACTAGTTAGAGTTGGGGGGTAGAGGGGGGGGTGTGTCTAGTTCATGATGGTTATGGTAGATGATAGGGTACTTTTGTTGCCCAATAGGAAGGTACTCAATGTTATTAGCTTTGGGCTCTCTTTGAAGGTCTTAAATTAGCAAGGAGGCTTAGTGCTTTATGAATCTTTTGATTGAGTGGGATAATTTGCTTGTTATTCAGCTTGTGAATGGTGTTTTGCTGCCTATTATTCATGCTACCTCGCTTGGTTTTTTCTATCCAGAGTTTGGTTCTAAGGAGTAGGATTATTTGTATCTCTCATATATGGGGAGAAGCAAACATGAGTGTTGATTTTCTTGCTGGTATTGCAGTCAATTTCCCTTTTGGTGTTCATGAGCTTCAGCATGCCCCTCTTGGCCTTCAATAATGGCTTGACTATGATTTGTCTGGTGTAGCTTATGGTGTTCTTGTCCTGTTTAGTTTGTCTTTATGCTTTGCTCCCCGTTTCTAAAAAAATTAAAAAAAAATTGTAAAAGATATAAAATTTAAAAGTATTTAAAATTTTAAAAAAAATCATCATATCAATTTAATGAATTAAAACTTTGAAAGTTGTCTCTGTAGAACAAAACTTGTTTGTTCCACTTTGCTCAATGAAGTAACGGATTGTTGAATTTACTAATGTATCCCAAATGCTCTGTTTGTCAAAGTTAATACAGATGGTTCTCTAAAGAGGAATGGTGAAAGGGCTTTATCAGGAGGACTCATCAGGGATGATAGAGGTTGTTGTTTTTATGGTGGATTTACAACATTGGGGGAAGGTTTTTATTGAGCTTTTAACCATACGGGTGAAAGGAAAAAAAAAAAAAAAAAGGAATTAACAAGAAGGGGTTAGTTTGAAAAATATTATCAATGGAAGGTGAGTAGAAAAAAGAACGTTAGTCATATTAGCATTAATTAAGCAGGACGCTACTTATAATGGCATTTAGAAAGAGAGCACCAATACTAATAGTGTTTTGAAGGAGAAAGGGCATGGGATGTTATTATTAATAGCATATAAGGGTTGGGATGCTATTATAATCAGCACTCCCATGCTTAGACGCTATTATAATAGCAATCTCATGCTTAGACAGTATTATAATCAACACTCCTATACTATGGCTCGTATCATATCCGTGACAAACTTTGTTGCTTTTTTTACATGGGGTGCTAGTAAGAATAACGTCCAACCTACCATTTGCTAATTTTACTGTTGCTCTAATGTTCTCTGGCTTGCTCTCGTCCATATTCATTTCATGTTGTTTTAAGGTATATTAATTAGTGTTTTTTACTAACATCTATTAAATAGATGTTAGTAAAAGAAACTAATTAACATACCTTAAAACAATATAAAATGGATATAGACACAAGAGATGACTAACCAGGCTAGAGAACATTAGAGCACCGGTGAAATGGGCAAAGGGTAGGTTTTTATTTTTACGTGGACACTATTCTTACTAGCACTTACAAAAAAACAAAAAGAATTTGTCACGGGTATGGTATGAGCCATAATAGCGTTCAAAGTGCTAATTACAATAGCATCAAGTATTGAGTGTTAATTATAAGTGTCTAAGCGTGAGAGTGCTAATCATAATATATAGTATCCAAGCATTGGCATGTGAATAAACCAAAACGCCATTACAGTTGGCATCCCAACCCATTAATAGCATCCCGGGCCCTTTCTCCTTCAAAATGCTATCAATATTTGCGTCCTCTTTCTGAATGCCATTACAAATAATGTCCTTAATTAACGCTAATGTGACTAGAGGTTTTTTTTTTTTTTTCACTTGCCCCAATGATAATATTCCTCAAGCTAACCCCTTTTCGTACCCCTTTTTGTTAGTTGTTTTTTTCCTTCCACCCATATGGTAAAAAGCTCATTTTTATCCCAGGCGCTAAAATCTGGGCTATGTCGGAACGTCTCAAAACTTGCACGGAGACTGAACCATAGGAGTGCGATCGTAATGCAACAATTCTATTACTGTTAATATTTTCCAAGGAAGATTGCAGACTCCAGGTTGCGCCACAACCATAATGCAATATATCCAGAATCTCTTGCAGTTTCATTGGAAGGTCCAAGTCTCACACATCTATTGCTAAATTACCAGGTGACTGACACGCAGATTTCTCCAGTTCTCTCCTCAAGGCTATCATTTTCTCCAAGTTCCTCCAGCGAGCATCCTGCCTTGGCTCCAACATGATCTTTGTGGTGTTACCTATCCTCGTAGCTTATGTGGATATATAACTTATTATATTAAAATATGATAATATTTTAAAATTGAATAATAATTTATAGAAAAAAGGGAAATTTTCAAGTAATTATCTGATTATGTTATATATACGGCTGAAAGAAGCAATATTATACGCCAGCTGGATCAAGCAATCAGGGCCGTTCAGATCTTTACACATCTCATCTCCCTTAGCTACTCCACCCTACATCACTCGATTCAGAAAAAAAAAAAAAAAAAAAAAGACATTTATCAAGAGCACCACAATCACACGATCTAAATAAAAGACATGATCATCTTTGAAGCTCCATCATCCGAGAAAAATCTTCGAAGCATACGAACCCATACCCGTTCTTATCGACCTCTGCTATCATGCGCCGGCAATCGTCTAACGTGCACCGCTCGTCCCCGATAGATTTGTAAACTCCAAGTAGCTCCTCTGCTGTTATTTTCCCATCCTGATCCGTGTCGAAGAACTCGAATGCCACTCTCAGCTCTTCGTCGGCTGCCGGCTCACAGGCCGAGCCGATCAGGTTCATTAGAGCCTCCACGCTTATGTACCCATCACCGTCTTGGTCCACCTCGCTCAACATCATCGCCAACTCCTCTTGGCTAGGTGGCTCCGCTCCTAATCGGCTCAACAGAGCCTCTAACTCAGTCCTCGAAATAATCCCATCATTATCCCTGTCTATCAGCTTAAAAGCCTGAACCAGCTCTGAATAAATATCAGAGGAGATATCAGACCAGTCACCTGATATTTCAGGGAGAACAGTAGTGGGCGTTCCGAAATCAACCACACCACCTCTTGAACCTTGCTTATCATTGGAAATAGAAGATTCCGAGGACGTAGACGACAAAGCGCCATAACTATACGATGAAGGGTCAGATCTGGAGACAATAGATCGGTCCTTTTTGGATCGAAAGAGACGTTTGGGGCTGATTACCTTGATGAACTGATTCATGGCGGAAAGTTTGAGTAACCCAAAAACAGAAAAGTATACAAAGAGAAGAAGAAGAAGAAGAAGAAGAAGAAGAAAGAGTTGATGGGTTGAGGAGAAAGAGAGACGAAGGTGGGTGGCTTAAATGGAGAGTGGGAGCAGTGAGAGCCATGGCAACTTCCAGGAAGCTTCCTATGAAACAAGAATATTACCTTTTTTCGGTGGATGGGTATTTATATGCGTATCGTAAATGCTAAACGGTGGAAAAAATGATAAATGTTTCGCGGGTAACTTTTGTGAACGTGTTTGGTTCGTTGGATTAAGATTTGTGTTAATCGAACGAATCTCGTGCTTTCACGAGACCTGTACGGTAATTTCCGCATCCAAGCGCCCAATTCAACACACTCAGTTAATCATGTCGAAAAAATCTCCGCTTAATTTGTTCTTTAAAAAGCTTATTTTGACTCTTCAATTATTATTTAATTGTCATTTTAATTTCTGAAAAATGTAGAGTTAAAACAATTTTTTTAATTTTAATTGAAATTAATTAAACCCTTTATATTATAATTTTAATTAATTTCAATTAATTGCTTTTAAATTACCTTCTTTATTAATTTTCTTTAACATTATCAATTAATGTCATTAATTTTGGATTATTTGATCGAAATTAGAAATTGAGAGGCCTATCTTATTGTAAATTTTTTCTAGAGATCAAAATGATTATTTTTTTTTATAAACTAAGATTCCAGTTCGTTTTATAATTCATATTTTTTTTTTTTGAAAAAGTGTGATTATTATTCTTAATAATATATAATATTATTAAAATATCACGTATTATTGAATACCATCAATTATCAATAGCCGTCATCAATTATTGATAACGCTCACTATCTACAGTCAAAAGATAATTACTGATAATTAATATATTATTAAATGTATTTATTTAATATATTTACATATTTTTACATTTTAATAATTTAATTAAGATCTTAAAAAATTTGTAAATAATATTAAAAAATTATAAACCTTAAATATTAATATAAATAAATAAATTTGAGTTTAAAATAAATTTAAATATTAAAAATATTAATTAAATTTAAATTTAAATAAAATAAACTTTCTGAATACTTTACTCTTTGTCATCCGACTCATAGGTACCGCTTTTGTTTCTCCCTCTTTTTGCTCTGTCAAACAAGGTAATTAACTCAATACTCGGTTCCTTATTTATCCTTTTTTTTTTCAATTAACTTCTTAATTATCATTTTTTAAAAAAGTAAAAATACGATAAAAATAAATTATTATTAAAATTATAATAATTTTAATAAAATTTTTATTTTTATATAAATTATAAATATTTTATAATTAATATGAGATTCTGAATGGCCTGTCGTTGGACACGCCCAGATCCTTTTACTTGTTTATCACATAAGGATTCTTGAGTTTGCACATAATCAATGATTTGGATCACTAATATTCTGCCACGTACCAATGCGTTTCTTCTGACCATATAGTGTCATTGATATTTGTAATTGGATTTGATTTTTGAGAGATCCCATGAAAAACCTTTTTCATTTGATTCTATGATCATTACTAGCGGAAGGAATTTTCGTACTATGCAGAATAGTGTATGAATATATAAAATAAAGAAGATAAAAAAATTTTATATTAAATGTAATCAGGCCATTAAATTATTATTAACAAAAAAATGTTATTTTTTAATTAAAAAAATTTAATATTATTATTAATTTTTAATTAAATAAATTCATAATTACCCTTAAATCAATAACTTTAATGATCATAATTTTTTTTTAACGGATATAAGTTATTCTTTGTTGATAATAATAATGATAAATAATAATTTATTATTATTTTTATTAATCATTTTAAAATAATTAAAATAAAATAATATTAAAGTAAATTAAAATTTATTAAATATATAAAAAGGAGGAAAAAAATTTTTATGTATTCATTTTCATTTAAAGTAAATATAGGTCTTAATTTTATTGTCATTGACTTCAAATTAAAAATTAGAGAATATGATAATATGTGATAATTATATTTAATAATTACATATTATAATTATTGAGAAAATACATAAAAAATTTAATATTGACTTCTCTATTTTTTTAAATTCAAAAATTAATGGATAGACATTACCTTTAATAATTATATATATTTAAAAAAATTCAATCATTAATTTCTCATAAAAATTCAAATATCTATAAAAATTAAACTTTCAATTGTGGGAGTGTCATGATAATAGTGGTTAAATTTTGAAATTAAACGTATTGTATTGACAAATTATCAGTAATTAAGTATTAAATTTAATTGTAGAAAATGTATTTAAAAATTTTTCACTCAACAGTTTTGATTTTTCCTTAAAATAAATGTGGATTTCAATTTTACTACTATTGACGTTTTTAAATTAAAAATTAGGAAACCTCATTTGATAATTGTATGTAATAATTAATACTTTTCCACCATTTAAATTTGGAAGATCATTTTAATTAAGAATTGTATTTAGAAAATTAAATTATATAATAATTATATATTACAATTGTTTAGGAAACATAGAAAAAAAAATTGTCATCAATAAATTCAATTAAAAATTATCACTTGGCATAATTGTGATAGATTTAAAATTCTATATCTTCTTGAATTTATTTTACAAAAATTTAGACCATCTCTCCATCAGGAAGTGAAAATGAAATACATATAAAATTAGCATATATGTTTATTGAGTATAATTAATAATTTAGTCTAATTAACTCTTAATTTTTCATATCTCTAATTAAATTAAGCTTTTCAAGTATTTATAATAATAATATTATTATTATTATTAGAGTGTAATAATTAAATAAATTATAACTTATATATACATAATTAGAAAATTAATAATTTAATCATAATTTAAAGAAATTATATAAATAATTAATAAAAAATAGAGAAAATTTAATGGATAATTTAAAATTTTTTTCTAATAATAATAAAATAAAATAACATGATTAATATTAACTAAAGTAATGATATTAATTATTTATTAATTATGTTATAAAAAATAATAAAAATTAAATATTAATATAAATTTCTTGTCTACTATAACTATAAAAATAAAATTTTATTTTATTTTCCCATGATTCATTATATATATAATTGAAAATATGTCTATATTAAATGCATGTTCAAATAAGAAAAATAAAAATAAAATAACATTAAAGTAATTTTAAATTTATTAAATATATAAAAAGAAGAGATAGAGTAAAATATATAACTCAATGTGACTATTTTTATAGTATAATTTTAAATTATTTTATTAGTTTTAAAATATATAATTCTTAAATTTTTATAATTAAATAAAATAATTAAAAATTTAAAAATCATTAAATAAGAAATTTATAAAATTATTGAAATATATCTAATATTTTAATTAGTTAGTCATTAAAATTGTGATAACAATGATAATAATAAAGATATTTAAAATGAAATTAAAAAGATCATTAAATAAAATAAAATTAAATACTTAGTATAAAAGATAATAGATACTATAATTATATAAAATATAATAATTTCTATATAATAAGTGCTACATAGTAAAATTAAGAGAAAATATATTCACATGGCAAGTTCTCCTCCTAAAATGCTACATGATAATACCAAGTAAAAATCTTCATATATATATATATATATATATATGAAGATTTTTATTTGGTAGAATATTCTCTTGAGTTGTTTCTTTTCTAAATTTTTATTTTTACTTTTTGTAATTAAACATTTTTTTTCCTTATTCTTGTTGTAGGGAATGGAGAGAAATTGGAAATTGATGGCAAGTATTTTGTAATTTTTAGTGCAAGTATTATTATACCATGCAAATATGGTTATTACTTAAGAATTCTTTAGGATTAATATTACATTTATTTATTAGTTCACAAAAATAATAATAATATTAATAAAAAAACTTTATATGTGGGTGAGGGATGGACACGTAGACTTGAATTTTCTTTCAAATACAACATATATATAATTATTATTATTATTAGGCTCTGTCAACCACTGCTTATTATAAATTACGTTGCTTAAGGTGAAAATTGTAATTATTTTATAAGTTTATTAAATATATAAATATTACCCACTGAACCCTAGTTTTTTTTATTCTGATTATAGTTAAAATTAATTTCACTTAATAATTATTAGATTGGAGAAATTTTAAAATATAATTATTATATATAATAATTTTATTATGCCCATTAAATATAATAAATCTTATGTAGGTCTCATTATAATAAATGATTAAAATCTATCAATTATAGACGTAATGATTATATGAAATAATTTCTCGTCTCAATAACATATTTTGTTTTTATTAAAATAAATAAAATTAATTAATAAATATTCAATATATTAGATTTTTGAATTATTTTAATTTTCAACTGTAATTTATTTTACATATAAAATAAATAGTATAAAATGTTTCATTAAATAAGTCGTTAAACTTTTAAACTTAATTCTTAAATGAAAAAAAGAATTTGTTCATCTTTTTAACAAAAAATATAACACTCACCACATTTAATTAAGGAAATTTAACGTTTTATTCAAATTACCATTCAATTATTGATGTTGGGTGACACTTGCGTGGTTGGTGTTGCCATCCCTAGTTTTGGCCATTGTTGATCTTGATATTAAAGAAAGAATCAAAGGAGAAGAAGAAAGAAAAATTAGGATATTCTTTAAGAATCAAGAAGAACGAGAAAGAAAAATTCAGGTAAAGAGAGAAGAAAAAACCTAGGTGGTCAGAAAAGAACAAAGAACATATGAATGTTAAATACAAAGGGTGGGCCTATATATATATATATATATATATATATATATATATATATATATATATATATATAAATTTTATGTTGTATCTTCCTATAAAAATAAGATAAATAAATAAAAATTATTTTTAAATAATTATTTACTTAAGTAAAATTATTTAAAATTAAATTTTTTTTATTTAATTAAGAAAAAGAAGCATACAAAATGTTGAAAAATATTTAGGTTAGTTATTTTTTTTTCAATTATGTTATTCTTTTATATTTATGCTAATTTATTTTTTTAAAGTTTTATTTTTATATTTTTATTCTAATTATATTGATTTTATTATGATTAAAGTAATTAAAATTCTTTTTTCTTAATTTTTAATTAAATTTTCTTAATTATATTATAAATTTAATTAATTAAAATGATTTTCTTTTAATAATTTTATAAGTTGTAATTAATAAAAAAAATTACCTTATATATGTGAAAAAAATTTTAATTTAATAATTAAATTTATACAAGTTATAATTTTGTAAGGTAAATTGATCAATTTGAGTTGCATTTATAATTTTCTAGAAACAAAGCTAAGTTGGACTAATATCCTCAAAATTTTTATCTTCCCTAAATTTGACTAAAATTTATTTTTAATTATCTGAATTTATTTTAAAACTGATTATTATTATCCAAAAATTACTCGAATCTATTTAATTTTATATATTTTAATTAATAATTTATATAAAAAATATTTATATTAATAATTTATATTTTAAATTTTAATAATTTTATAAAATATTTCAATTTTATTTTTTATAAAATGAAATATATAAAAATTTATAATATTATTATAAAAACATATATTTTATATTTAATTAAATATTTATATAAACAACTTAATATATAAAATTCAAACCGGTCACTGATATTAAATTTCAAATCCAAATTCATCTTAAATTCAATTATATACCACTCAAATCTTTCATATTAAGATTCAGTCAGATTGAGCACCTATAAAATCCTGACTCATTGTCATCCCTAAATTTTAACTCCTCGTATAGACATTTAATAGTAGATATAATTAGTTAAGATATTTATATTTCAATTGACCGAACCATAAATTCAAGTATTTTAGAGTGATATATCACTTTTAATTTCAAAATTTATTAAAAAAATAAAAGTTATAAAATATTTATTAAAAATTTACTAAAGTTATTTTATATTTTTATAATTTAAGTTATCTAATAAAAATAACTGTTTTTATAAAAATATATATTATATAAAAAATATTATAATAAATTTTAATATAAATAATTAATAACAAAAGCAAAAAATCATAGTTGAAGCGTCAAATTGCCTTTCTCTAGATAACTCGTGTGTAGTCTTGCTTCTTCCATACTCAGGGTGTGCATCTTCATACGTGGCGTGCTCTTAGTGGTTTGAATGTTTCTAAATTTTGATTAATTTGTCGCGTTTTAACCGCTCAAGGTTTTTTGAGCGTTGGTTTTTGAAATCTCCTATGTATCTAATTCTAGAATAAGAGAGTTATAAAATTTTATGGAAGAGAGTTGAATTTACCCTTAATTTTTTTGGTAAAATATTTAATTTAATCCCTATATTTATTTAATAATTTTAATTTAGTCTATTTTTAATTTTTAATTTTATTTTATTTTATTTAAAAGTTTAAATTTAACTTAATTTAGTCTAAAAATTCAAATTTTTATGTGCGAAATTTCTTAATTTCTTAAAATAAAAAAATTTAATTTTTAAATTTTGGGACTAAATTTCTTGATTTAAATAAAAAAAAATTAAAAAACTCAATTTTTTAATTTTTTTAATTTTAAACTAAATTGAACTTAAATTAAAATTATAGGTTAAATTTGATAAAAAATTAAAAATGAGTTAAATCGAATTTCTCCAATAATAAGTACAGGAGTGTAATTGAGTTTTAATTAATTTTTTTATGTTTAAATAAGTTTATTTTTAAATTTTTATCTTAAATAATTTATAATTTTTGTTTAAATTCAAATAGCCCCAATTTTAGCAGAAAATTAAAATAATATTTTTAATAATAAAATATTATAAAATTATTTTTATAAAAAAATAAAAATATTATTTTAATTTTTTTAAAAAAATTAGACCTATTTAAACTCAAAAATTATGGACTAATTGAGACAAAAGCTTAAAAATCAACCTATTCAGACATGGACATAGGCTAAAAGTTGAAAAGCAAAATTGAGCTTTTCTACCAAAATTTTATAGATTCCATTATTGCTTTTCATTTTTTTTATTATTAATTTATTACATTTTCATATTGAAGCATTTTGGGATCTTTATTTGTGGAAAATAATTTTTTCTTTTTAATTTTTATTTTTTAAGAAAATTCTGATTCTCATTTTTTATGGAAAACAAAATTAAGAAAATTCTGATTTTCATTTTTTATGAAAAACAAAAGAAAATATAGAAAAAGCATTGAACTGTCAATAAAAAAAAAAAGCAATTTGAAATGCACTCTCCCAAGGAAAAACTAAAACAAGCAAAAAAACATGAAAAAAAAATATATTTTTCTAATTCAAAAAATTATAAAAATTATTATTATTCTTCATAATTAAAAGAAATAAATTATTATAAAATACATATAAAAATTATTTTACTATTAAAATAAAAAAAGCTCGAATACATTTCCACTCCTTATTTCTTAAAGGTTATGCCTTAGAGAATTATTTAGCATGAATACCTTCAACCAAGACAAGTCAAAGTTCTTATCAGAGTCACATAATACTGATTATTAAAATTTTAACAAATTCAATTTAAATTTTAGATTCAATTAACTACATTCGCACTTCATTTAATATAACAAATAAAAAAATATATATTATATTGACGATGAATCACAAGAATTTGTTAGGTAAGGGCAGTTGACTGCTAAGGATGAGTCATAGCCTCCCCCCTGGAAATTGCATGGATGCTTTCTATGTCACCAGCAAAAAAGTCCTAATTCTCACAATTTTTCCATTGACTTGTTGCATTTGCATAGACTTTGTGTTGATCAACCACGCAAGCAAGCAAAAACTGCATACACGTCTTTTCATTTGGTTTTCCTTCGTTCTGGCATGGGCCCATCATTTTTTATTTTCAAATTAAGGCTTTGGAAAAATTTATTCGCATTTTTTTTTAGCATTTGAGACGTCTAGCAAAATAAATTAATGAAAAATAATTTTTAATTAAAATAATTAAGCCATTTTCTCTGAAAATGACCTTTTTTTCTTTAAATAAGAGATTTTTTTATTTTTTTAAATTTTAATAATTTTATTAAAATATAATGATATATATTTATATATTTTAATTTTTTATATAAAAATTATTTTTATAAAATAAACGAGTCTCTGGCCATTATATATAACTTTTGTGTTATTATTATTATTATTATTATTATTATTATTATTATTATTAAAATTTTGAAAATATAACATATTTTATGTATGGCATCCCTAGATTTGGCTATAATCAGCGGCGGAGTTACACTTGGCACGGGGGCACTGGGTCCCTTGAATTTTCAAAATTTGTCAAGGGTATAATAGTAATTTTCTAAAATATTAATATTTTTTTAATTAATATTATATTTTAATAAATATTTTAAAATTTTTTAAGGGTATAATATAATAGTAGTTTCTCAAAATCAATTGTTATCTCAATATTTTAAAAAATTTTAGGAGTATTGTTAATTTTATAAAAAATAAAATTTTAAATTTTAACTGAATGATATTACTAGTAAAATATAATTTAAAAAAAAATTTAAGACATCATTATTTCTTGATTTATTTTTTATCATCAATTTTATTTTATATCAATCACTAATTTTTTTTTTTGAAATTTAAATTATTGAATAAATTATCAAATGAAATTCTAGTACATTTATTTTATTTTTTTTTCATTAATTTAAAATTTTAATAGCTTTCTTCTCGTAATCTTATTGCTATTATTGAAATTTCTCTCTTACTATAATTTTCTTAGACTCAAATTAAAAAAAATTCTTTTATAAATTAAAACATATCATTTATTTTATTTAATATATAATTTTAGTTAAATTTATTTTTCATGATTACCATAAAAAAAAAATTCGAGATAAATTGGATAAATTTTTTAATTTTAAGCCATTAATATATTGTAAGTATAATAATTCTTAATGTTAAACATTTATTATTTATTTAATTAACAACAACTTTCATTTAATTTTTAGCCAATAAATTTTATTTTTAAAAAACTTTCTTGTGAATTTATATTATTTTTACAAATTACATAATTTTTTAATTGAGCCCCTAAATAAATTTTCTGGCTGCATCACTGGCCACAACTTATGAAAGGGGTTGAAATCACCACCCTTTTGAGATGTGCATAATTTTATCCCATATGAACTTTTTGACAATTTCTGTATATAAATTTAATTAAAATTTAATTTTAACTATTTGTTTTTGTTTTAAATTTAATTATTATTAAATGAATATTGTATGAATTTATTTAATTTTATATATTTTAATTAATAATTTTTATAAAAATATTTTTTATTAATAATTTATATTTTAAAATTTTAATAATATTAAAATACTTAAATTCTATTTATTTAAAATATAATATTTTAAAATTTATAAACACTATTATTTATATAAATGGACCATGAAATAATATATATTATTATTAAATTTAAAGTTGTCCTAAAGTCAATTATATATTATGGGATAGGCTATACAAACCTTAAAAACAATGAGCTGTTTCTCTGTTTCAACCCTATTTCTCTAGACAACGTATTCTGTTTCTTGGCATCCAACAAATTATGACCTAGAAACATAAAATTTTATTGTTGATGGATGAGTATATCGGCATTCATCTTCCCATCACTATAAACAACAGGATTAACAATAGAAGCAACAACAACAACCTCCAAACCACAACCACAAGTAGTGGAACTCTTAATATAGAATCACAAATGCTTCACCAACAACCAATGTGATTGCATCTGACTATGCGTATGCTGACAAAGAGAATGTGGTATATCATCAATGGGAATAGACTCACTAGCCAGTAAAAGATTTGACACTAGCTTGCAATCACTCATATTAATTTTATTGAGAATTAGAGAATTACCCATACTAATACATATGATTATTAATAATTTTTATTTATATATATATATTTTAATTTTTCTATATAAAAATAATATAATGTTTTAAATTTCTCATTAATTATTTTAATTTTTTATTACTTTTATCTCTCAAACTTTTTAATAAAAATTTCGTAATATAAATAATTAAAATCTATCTATATATAATATAGATATAAATATATGTAATTAATAGATGATAGTATATTATAAGTTACCTTATAATAATTGCTACTTATTATAGTATTAATTAAGATAACTATTAAATAATTTATAACTTACAATATACTAATATATATTAATTACATATATGTGTTAATCATGTGGCAATACTATAAAAGAGAATGCCATGTAATATTCTCTTGAAAATACCTTCCTATCTTTTATATATATATATATTGCATATTTCTGTTGGCATAAAAACAATGAAACGTTATAGCCACTACGCTCTTGATGAGGTGTACTAACTCCTATGAGTGAAAATACTTATAGGCTTCCCTTGGAATAAATCATTTGTAAGAAATTAATTCGATTGAATTGTCACACAATCATACTTGATTTATATTTCTTTTGAAATGAAAACATTTTTAAGTTAAAAAAATTGAATTCTTTTAATTTAAACATGAAAATTGAGAAAAAAAATTGAATTGAATCTTGTAAAATTTTAGTTTTCGAACAGAAGAATAGATGTATAAAGAGTAATTAATTTGAAATCTATACAATTTACAATAAATAGCTTTGAAATTATGGTTTGAATTTAACTTTATAGTTTTGTTATTACCATTGATAGCGTTTATAGATAATGTGACACCCCTTACCCGTGTACAGTATATCCGAGTAAGCAATGTCACACGGTGTACCGGCACACTCTATTTTACCTTAATTGATTTTTATCATACTTTTGAATATAACTTGTGAAATATTATTTATTTAAGTTATTTATTGAAATTATAATTTATTTGAGGTTCCGAAAATTTTATAGAAAATCCGGCAGAGTACCGGCTAAAAATGGAGAAAACAGTTCTTCGGAACCTGTGAAAAAACACTTCCAATAATCATATTCAATCATCTCAAACTCCAATATCAAAATCTCAACATTTTTCAATTTCATTTCTCAATCATTCATCTCATGTGATAATCATGTATAAATCACAGATAAACATTCACTTTTCCATTCACAAACACAATTCTCATTATTTACATGAACATCAAAATACATTTCATAAGTTCAATTATATATGAGAAAATAAAAATTAGTTACAAAATATCAAAATGAAACCTAGTGTCCTACCAATGCACTGAAGATGGTGAGGTGACACGGACACTATGCAGAGCTGCAGGATGGTCTCACCCAGTCTGCGGTCTACTGGGCTCTCGATCAGTATCTCCAGAACCTACGCGTGGCAAAAGCAACGCGCTAAGCAATAATGCTTAGTGGTGCAATAATAAAATAAAAGGAAATAACAGAAAATAAATATGTATTGAATGTATCGATGTTTTACTGGTTTTATACTTGTTATAATCATTTATTTCGTTAACTTTATCCACTTTCATTCTTTTGGTTGCCCAAGTAACCTATACTGGACGACTGGACTGGATAAACGGGTATACTGGCGCTGGGTATCTAGTACCTCGGGCCGTCACACCATCGGTCACGTATGCATCTCCCGGTGTGCAACAGAACAGCTAATAAGCTGTAATGACAATAGGCACAAGGCCAAATATCAACACAAGGTCAGAATGGCTAAAAGCCATAAAATCACAGAATGGCATAATGCCATGTGCAGTACTGCTAACTGAACCCTATTGGCATGCCAAACTATCCAAACCAATCTTGTTAGGTATACTAGGGCATTTGATACTTTTGAATTCTTCAATTTTTGAATTTCAAGTTTTGGTGTCACTATTCACCTCATTGGTCAACAAAAATGTTGACTTTTGGATAGAAAATAGGTACATTGGTTTTAACACCCCCAATGTACCACATTTTACATTCAAAACTTGTTGGAATTAATCACCAATACCATTTTTAAGCTTAGAACTAAGGGAGCAGAATTTTCAGTTTTTGTACCCCAACTTTACTGTTCCATTTGTGACTGTTACAGTGGGAATTTGAGGAAATGGTAAACATGAAAGTTGTTCCTTATTTTGTCTAGTTGAATTTATTTTTTTGAATCACTCCATTTGGAGTTTTGTAGCTCCAGATATGATCCAAAAACCACAGCTGGCCGGATTGCAAAACTGCTGAATTGACCATATCTACAGTGTAGTGAATAGTGACTGCAACTGCCTTATTTGATATGTTCTGGCCATAATTTGGGGTAGGTTTCTTCATAAAAGTTGTTTGTCTATATCTTAACTTGTTGTTGTAAAAATTTCAGGTCAATTGGGCCATTCTACAATGAGTTATGGCCAAATGAACAATTACTGTTCATTTGGTCATTCTGCAGATTCTGGTTGCAGGACATCCGGGTTGGGGCCAGTTTTTGGTCCACTTGCTTTGGTCTTTTGGGCATAGTTTCTTCACCAAAATTGTGCCATTATGTGTCTAGTTTCATGTCCAATTGGCCAAACACCAATTGAACCTACACATCCAAAGTTATGGCAGTCCAAACAGGCTGGACTCACAGCCTCCCCTACTGCCCTCACTAGGCAGCATACCATTTCAGTTTGTAATACTCTAATTCACTTCAAATTATGGTCAACTTACCTCAAATGGTCACTAATTGACCATTAGAATGTTCACTCATCATTTCATAAGCTAAGTCCAAATTTCACTCCCAAAACCCTAATTCCCATTTCAATTTCACACTAGTTACCTTAGTTAACTAACTAATTCATTATCCACATAAATATATACTTTAAACACCCTCTCTAGTCTACTTTAAGTCCATCTAAACAATCAAAATCATGACCCTCACTAGGCTGCCGAATTCCATGGGATGCATATACCTAAGTTTTAGTTTATTTAAGTTACACTTTCATGCTCAATCCAAGTCCCTAACATGGAATAAGAAAGATTTATGTATAAATAGGCACTAACCTCTTGTAGGGCAGAATTTTCCAAGCTTAAACTTCACTTTCTTTCCTTTTCTAGGCTGCCAAACACTTTAGCAAGGTTGGGTGACCAATTTTAGTGAAGGGAGTTAAAGGTTTTGGGGTAAGGTTAGAGAGATTTTCAAGCTTGAATGAAGAAGGAGATGAGGGCTTCCATGGTGGTGCGGCTAGAATGGGGAAGAAGATGGCTGATAGGTTTTTTAATTTCTTTGGTCCCAATTGTCTCTTTTATTAGTTAATTAAATGGTTGTTTAATTGTGATTGGTGGGAACTTTTAAATGACATCATAATGATGTCATTATTTGCATTATATTGATTTTTCTTTTCTTTTCTTTTCTACTAACTTTAAATTAATTTTTCATCAACATTAATTCATATTTTTTTGTCATAATAATTATTTACTCAACTGGACAAGTTGGCCAAAATCGTCTCTGAAGGCGAAATGACCAAAATGCCCTCAGTTTGGCTTAACGGGTCAAAACTGTCTGTATCGATTGAAAAATTTTTCTAAATATTTTCTTGGCATTCTAATGCCATAGGGACCTCAATGACCCTTCTCTGGAGTCCCAAAAATTATTTTATGAATTTTTCCCCGGGTCTAGGGCTCCTAGTTGCGAGAACCGCAACTTCCCTCTGGGTTACCCATCGCTTGGGCACCGGCTCATTTGACTTAGTTGTATTTTATTTCTAAAATTTTTACTAAAATTTTCTTATTAATATTTGAGTTAATTATGGTTCATCACTTTAGTTAAAATATTTTTCCGAACGTTCTAACTGTCCGGACCGACACCGATCACCGGAACAGTAGAATGTACAGAGTTGCTACCGGGAGGGTGTTACACAAGGATGCACATCAACTTCAAGGGAGGCAAAGGAGAAAACAAGATCTGCAAGATTTCTCTAAGGGATTTTCAACTGAAGTTCCAAAAGTCCAAGGCTGCAACTCTCTTTCTGGGTTCTTTTACTCTATTTTCTTATCATGTTTTCTCTTTATCTTTTTATAAACTTGATTGTAAAACTCACCATGGGTGAGTAGGTCCTTTATTCTAAGGTTAGGGTGTAGCACTTAATTTCATTATGGATGTGGTTTGATTTTATTTAATACATTGGGTATTTTATTCTTTGATTCAATTTTTTATGATCTTAATGCGTGTTATGTGTTGGTACTCACTTAGTATTGATTACATATATTAATTGAAGAACTGAAAGGTGAAGATTAATATTAAAAAATAGGGATTTTGAACCTAAAAAATCTGACCTAGAGATAGGCTGATGACCTTTGTGGAGTTTCAAAATTAATCAAAGATCTTAAAGGGTTTTAATTAATTTAATCACCAGGAAAGTAGGATTTATGTTAATTAAAATATACATTGGGTATTTTATTCTTTGATTCAATTTTTTATGATCTTAATGCGTGTTATGTGTTGGTACTCACTTAGTATTGATTACATATATTAATTGAAGAACTGAAAGGTGAAGATTAATATTAAAAAATAGGGATTTTGAACCTAGAAAATCTGACCTAGAGATAGGCTGATGACCTTTGTGGAGTTTCAAAATTAATCAAAGATCTTAAAGGGTTTTAATTAATTTAATCACCAGGAAAGTAGGATTTATGTTAATTAAAATATACCTTGAGTGCCTTGAGAGAGGACTTAAGATAACTTAGGATTAATTTCCATCAAAGTAATAATCTCCCATTTATTGAATGAATCAGATTGATTCTATAATTGATTGAAGTGTGAACCCCTAGCTCTAGAATGCTTTTGTCCATTAGTATTTTATTTTAGTTAATTATTTAGATTTTATTTCTTTCAATTTAGATATAATTATTATTTCTCTACAATTCGATCGTCTAGATAATTAAAATCACTATAGTTTGGTACTTAACATGGTCCTAGTGGGAACGATACTCTACTCATCACTTTATTACTTATTAGCGATCCGTGCACTTGCAGTGGTTGAAAAACCAGCAAATAAGTTTTTGGCGCCGTTGCTAGGGACCGGTGCTTGATATTAAACGATTAGTGATTTGATTACTCTAGACATTCTTATTTCTTTTATAGTTTATTTCTTATCTAATTTTATTTTTACTTGTTTTTCTTGTGAGGATCATTAAGATGTTTCACCAACAATGTTTCACCAACAAGTCTTCACAAGCTTTATTCAACAACACAATGAACCTTTTCACGATGCTTGTAGAAGATTTAATGAATTGGTAGAGCAATTTGCCAATCATAATCTTTCAAATTATAAACTCACTCTCAATTTCTACAATTGTTTGTGTGATACCGCTCACCCATTTACAATGTAGCCAAGTAAAGTATGTCACACCCAGTGTCGGAGCATTTTACTTATCTTATTACATTTCCCAAAACTTAATTTGCTCATTTAATTGCTTTCATGTAAAGTTTATATCATGAATTGAAATTTGAATTAATTTGTAGTATCAAAAATTTTATAGAAAATCCGGCAGAGTGCCATCTAAAAATTGAGGAAACAGCTCTTCAAAAACCTGTTAAAAACACTTCCAATATACATATCATATCCGCAACTCCAATAAACCTCAACACAATCTCATTAAATCACAATATTTCAAATTCAATTTCATAATTTCATTCATAACATACTTAAGCTCAATTTCATAAAGAAATACTCATATTTTATTAATTAACACACTTTACAGATAATTTACATGAGTTCATAATTATATGACAAATAAATGTCTAACTACAAAATACATAATACAAAATACAAAATATATGATGTAGTCTAGTGTCCTACCCAAAACACTGCAGATATGGAGGTGACATCGGACTCTATGCAGATCAGGACTCTCACCTAGTCTAAGATCTGTTGGGAGAGCTCAGTATCTCCAGTACCTAAGCGTAGCAAAAAGTAACGCGCTAAGCAATACAGCTTAGTGGTGCCAATATAAAATAAAAAAATAAACTAAAATAATTGAATATGCAGAAATTGTATTATTATTTTATGCAGAGTAAATTCTTAGTAATTAGTTGTAATATTATTCATTTAGTACTTTTTATGTTCATTATTTGGTTATAATTTATTAAGACTTATTTTGGTTACTCAAGTAACCTATACCAGTGACTGGAATGGATAAATGGATAAACTGGCACTGGGTACCAAGTACCTCTGGCCGTCACACCATCGGTCACAAAGTGTCTACTAGGTGTGCAACAGAATGGCTAACAAGCCATAACAAGCATCGGGCACAAGGTTAAGTGTGTCAAGCGTAGCAAAATGGCCATAGGCCATAATAACATAAAATGGCATAAAACACCACAAATCATGGAATGGCATAAAGCCATACGCAGTACTGCTATCGAAACCCTATTAGCATGCCGTCCTATCCAAACCAATCATTCTAGGCATACTAGGACATATTACAAAATTAATTGTTTAATTTTTTGCACTTAATGTTTGGTGATTACTATTTACCTTACTATTCATATATAAATGTTCACTTTTTTATACTTAATAGGTAGGTAAGTTCTAATTGCACTAAGATACCACATTTTGGATTGTACACTTGTTGGCATTAATTGCCAATCTCAATTTAAAGCTCATGAAAGGTTATTTCAAATTTTCAGATTTGGTCACTTAGGTTTATTGTTCCATTGGACCAATCTACAGTGAGAATTTGGCTAGATTTTCTTCATCAAAATTGTTCCTTAATGTGTCTTCTTTAATTCCCTTTTTGAATCACTCTATTTAGAGTTTTGTAGCTCAAGTTATGGCATTTTTACCATAACTGGTCAAATTGATCCATGTCCAGAATTTCTGGGCAGGATTTGGTTCTGACAGTTTTGGTGTCCTGACTTTGGCTAGCAATTTGAATTGATTATGGTCAGAATTTAGCTTTATGTTCTTCATGAAAGTTGTTCTAAATTGTCTTAACTTTCCATGAGTTTAAAAATCAGGTCATTTGGACCTCTCTGTTATGGCTAATTGAATAAATATTTTTCATTTGATTAATTTTCTAGGTCCAGAATTGTGGTACCCGGATTTAGGCAATTTTTAGGTCAACTTAAGTTGGTTTTCTGGCCAGGGTCCCTTCATCAAAGTTGTGGCATTATGACCCTAGTTTTATCTCCAATTGGACTTGCACCAATTGAAGCTACACAAGTCCAGTTAGGGCTGCCCAAACACATTGGACTCAAGTTTAGAAATTCTAGCACATTTGGGGCAGCACCTAATTCGCATTCCAATGCCCCAACTCATTCCAAATTATGGTCAATTTACCTCAAATGGTCACTAATTGACCATTAGAACACCAATTAACCCTCAAAATCCCTAATTTAGTCACAAAACCCTAACTTTAAATCCCTAATTCATGCATAACACCATGCAATTCATGCAATCTTCCATTTCAACTCAAACATACTCATCATTTGGTCCATTAAAATCATCATGCCCTAAAGTCCTTCATGGCTGTCGAAAATCAAGGGGTACCCTAACATGCTTAATTTGTTTCAATTTCTACAATTTCACCATTAATTCATGCTCCTAACATAAAATCTAAAGAGAAAGTAAGAGAAATTAGCACTAACTTCTTAGTGAGCAACTCCCAACTTCCAAAACTTCTTGGTTTCCAATTCTTTTTGCTGCCTCTAGCTTGCCCAAGGTGCAAAGTTAAATTTTATTGAAGAAAGGAAGGGTTTTTATGGTGAGTTTAAGTGGGAAAGGAAGCTTTATTGGAAGAAAAATGGTGGAGTACCCATAGGAGATGGTTCGGCCAGCTGAAGAAAAGAGAAGACAATCTCATTTTTTTTCTTTGATTTTGTCTCTTTTAATTGTTTTAAGAGAGCTTGTTGCATTTTGATTGGTGGATAATTATTTAATGACATAATAATGATGTCTTAAATTAGATTTTCATTTTCATTTATTTCATTTTCCTTTCCTCTCTTTTACTTACTTATAATAAATTGTTCTTCAATATTTATTCACATTTTATGTCATATAATTCACTTACTTAAATGGACAAGTTGGTCAAAAATCATCTCTGAAGGCGAAATGACCAAAATGCCCTTTTGTTTTGTTTATTGAGCTAAAGTTATCTGTACCGATTTAGAAAATTTTCTTAGTATTTTCTTGGCATTCTATTGCCATCTAAGTCTCAATAACTCTTCACTGAAGTCCTGATGGGTGTCGAATCCACCAGAAATTAAATTAACTGAAATTACCAGTAATAAAATATTTTCTGCAGCAAGTGTTAAATCCAGGTCAAACCCTAGAGACTGAATTATTAAATTTCGTGCACTTGTGTGCAATGAAAAATAAAAAAAACAAAGGTTGGGGGGGTTTTGTAACACAAAATCAAAAGAAATCAGAAATTCAAAAACTAAATATGAAAATCTCAATTTAAACAAACTTCAGTCCAAGGTAATTCGTATTCCAATGCATTGATTTGATCATAGACAAAAGAAATACAAGTATCTCTTATTGAAGACTTAACGTAGATTTACCAAACAGCGAGGTGAACCCCTTACTTCCCTATACTCATCAATTCGAGCCCAACAATCTTATTGACTCTAATTATTAACTGAGTTAGTATTAAGCAATCCTCATCAAATTAATAACTGCTTTAAGAAAAGGAAGTAGTTAAGCTGAACAACAATTTATGAAGCATAAATTATTTAATCCACCCTATTGTTTCCTTAGGTTATTATCGAAAACTGGGATCATAATCAATAAAACTTAATTGCTACTCATGTTCAATCTTACACAATAATTACGGATTATGAAGATGAATTAGCAATTGATCAAATTAAACAATTAACTAATAGGCCTTTTTAGCAAATCATTCAACAGATCAAAAATAATTAAATCAGAAAACAATAGATATTCAAAAAAGCATAAATTAAATTAAGAATCTGGTCTTACAAATCAAGCAAAAGAGCTTGAATCCCTTGAACAGAATTAAAAACTTAGCCATTCATGTTCATGGCTTACAGAAAAATAAAGAAAAAATAAGGAAGAAATCTAAAAGGAAGAATGGAGAACAAAAGTCTGAATTGGGATTCTCTTAGTTGTTGCCCAAAGACATATTTATAGTAAAAAATCTAACCCCAAAGATAGGAACCAAACTAGGAAAAGTTTTGAAATTCAAAATGCAGATTTTCAGTCTGCATTCACATCTCTAGAATTAAGGCCGATTTTCAGCGACTTTCTTTCTGAATATGCCTCTGCCCTCTTCAGGAAAGTTGTAGCCCTATTTCTTAGCTTTCCAATGGGTACTAATTCGCCCAAATCCGAGGTCTACAGCCCAAGTTATGGCCCAAAAACTGGGACTGGTGTAGACAGACAGTCTAGCCCATAGTAACGATTTCATTGCCGTTTTTTACAATTAAAATGGCCTCATCTCACGTCCAGCCCTTCATAGAAGTTGTAGAGGTGGCTCTTAAGGTTCGATTGGGCTTGGCCTTGCTTCATTTAGACATCTAAAACTCTAGATACAAAATAAATACTAAAACTGGTCGTGACACATCAAGTCTGAGCTTTTTCAATAGATCCATAGCTCATTTTGTCAACCTTGGAGACTGATTTGGGCTTTGGTCCCTCTTTATCTTTTGTAGTGCTCTATCTTAGCTTTTCAATAGATTAAACAACACTCAATTTGGAGACCCACAACTTTAGAAACACCTGAAAAATTCAGCAAAGATCAAACGCTGAAAATTTCTCTATTTAACACAATTATTCCACAACTGTTTTAAAATATGTCTAAATGATAAATATATTTTAACCAACTAAATTAAACATAAAAACACACTAAAAACACTAAATGTGATGGGAGTAAAATTAATAAATTATGCACTTATCAAATTCTCCCACACTTTTTCTATACTTGTCCACAAGCATGATTTAAACTCTCAATCAACTCCACTTAGAAGTTCCTTAACTTCACCCTATCACAACATGCTCTAACAAAAGATTAAAAATTTGAAAGAAGAGGCAAGTAAGGTAATAACCATCACAACAAATTTCATCAATACCATACCAATATATCAACAATTTTTTCAACATAAAACAAAAGGCTTGAAATCAATTAAGCTCACACAATTAAAGTTCCATAAAATTTTAAGTCAATACACACCAAAACACAAGGCTAATTTATCAAGGCACAACAATTATAGCTCTTTGCAAATCTTAGAAGTGATAAAAATGTCCCTTTTTTTATTTTATTTGAAATTGGTACTTCTCTCTTATCACAGTTATCACTTTTTTTTTTATTTCAACCGTCACCTTCAGAAAAGTACCTTGCTCATATCCTAGCTAGCTTTTGACCTGAGAATCGACATGGGATTCATGAAGACCCCTGGTTAGTTTGCTTAACTAAAATAGCTGAGCAATTTTCAAGTTTAACCTTTTATTTCCCTCAATTTATGCATCTACATATTATAAAGTGCCCTGATAGATTAAACAAAGTTCTAAAATATGCATGACACTAGTTTAAAGCACACATAACTAATCATTTCACCATTAAATCAACCTAAATGATTTATGCAGGAAAAAATTACTGTATGGTATGGAGAAGAGGGAAAATCCATCATTAAAGTTACTATTACCTTGCCTAAAATCTCAAAAATTCAATCTAAAATAGAAAAGTCATTTCAAGGACAAAGCACTTCTCTCCGAGAGTTAATATAGAATCATGAATCAAACTTATGAGAACAAATTTTATTTTATTATTATTTTATTTTATTTTATTTTATTTTTTATTTTTATTTTTTTTAAGAATTAAAAAAATTGCAGCAACAAATTTCTCCTCCCCCACACTTAAAACTTACATTGTCCCCAATGTAAAGTCCAAATGCAAAAGAAAGAAAAAGAAAAAAAAGAAAAAAAATGCTAGAAAAATAAAATAAAATAAGGGAAAGAAAACAAATATGATTGTGGCTAACAAGCCACCCATGGGTTGCCTCCCAATAAGCGCTTATGTTTATCATCGTTAGCTCGACATGATAAAGTACCTTAATCCACTGAATTCTCCTGAAACCCCTCATAAAATGGCTTGAGTTCATGACCATTGACTTTAAACACTTTGTTAGTTCCTAAACTTTGAATTTCAACTGCACCATAAGGAAACACATTAGTAACAATAAAGGGTCCAATCCAATGAGAACACAACTTACCAATCATCAGCTTCAATATGGAATTATACAATAAAACTTTTTGCCCAATCACAAACTACTTCCATAGTTTATCATGGAACGCCTTTGTCTTTTCTTTATAGATCCTAGAATTCTCATAAGCCTTAAGGTGAATTTCCTCTAATTCATGCAATTGTGACTTTCTTTCTAACTCATCCTCAAAAACATCCTGTACAAATGTATCAACAACATTAATAGAAAAGACAGAATGATCATCAGCAGGATACTTCATGACATCAAAGATATTAAATTGGACAGTCTCTCCATCAAACTCCATAGTTAAGGTACCCTCATCCACATCAATTTTTGTCTTGGTAGTTTTTAGGAAAGGTTTTCCAAACAAAATCAAAGCTGAATTTGATGAGAGAGCACTGTCATCCTCCATATCTAGAATGTAAAAATCTGCAAGAAAAATCAATCCTCCAACCTACACCAACACATCCTCAACTACTCCCAATGCGTAAGCATTAGAACGATCAGCTAACTGAATAATGATACTGATTTCTTTCAAAGAACCCAAATTTAAAGTTTGAAAAACTGAATTTGACATAACATTAATAGATGCTCCTAAATCTGCCATTGCACTTTCAAATTTAAAATCACCTATTCTGCAGGGAATAGAAAACGAACCTAGATCCTTACACTTAGGGGGTAATTTTCATTGAATTAGTGCTGACACATTTTCTCCCACATTGATCTTCTCATTATTCCTCAACTTGTGCTTTGTAGTGCATAACTCCTTAAGGAATTTAGCATACTTGGGAACTTGTTTGATCGCATCAAGTAAAGGTATATTCACCTCCACCTTTCTGAAAGTCTCCAAAATTTCTTTTCCTTGTTCTTCTTTTTTAGTCTTAGCCAACCTGCATGGGAATGAAGGAAGAACAGAATTATTAACCTTATTCAAGTTAGGTTCAGTATTTACCTCAATTTCAGGAAATTCAAACTCTTTTGCTCCTTGCTTTTTCTTTTTCATTGGCTCATATGGAGTCTAATTATCAACTTCTTTCCCACTTCGCAACAGTATCGCACTTGCATTTTCTCTAGGGTTCATGACTGTTTGTGATGGAAGCTTTCCAGAACCTTAAGCTTCCAGCTTACTTACAGATAAGGCTAACTGACCAATCTGCCTCTCTATGTTTTGAATGCTATTTCTGGTCTCCTGTTGAAACTGTTGTGTATAGTTAGCCAAAGCCTTAACAATTTCATCAAGTGACATACCTTGATTTGAGGGAGGTGGAGGTGGTAGATTCACTTGTCTCTGCTACTGGTATCAGTTTTGCACCGGTTGATTCCCATAACTCAGATTGGGATGATCTCGCTATCCTGGATTATAAGTATTGGAAAAGGGATCATACCTGTATTGTGGTTGTCCATAATTTCCTACCGCATTAAAATGTTGGATTGATTCATCCTCTTGTAACGCAGGACACATATCAGTAGCATGACCCGAACCCAAACAAATTTCACATACCTTAATAGTTTGCATTTTTACTACAGCCAATTGCCTCACCAAAGAAGTTAAATCAGAAATCTGTTTCTCAAGGTTAGATGTACTTACCTCATTAAACTTCATAGGTGTGTGATCCATTCTCATTCCAAACTGCTAAGAATTTGCTGCCATGTTAGCAATCAGCCTCCTTGCTTCTTCTGGTGTCTTGTCAACCAATGCTCCTCCACTAGCAGCATCTATCATACTGCGGTCCATTGGTAGAAGTCCCTCATAGAAATACTGAATCAACAGCTACTCACTTATTTGATGATGGGGACAGCTTGCACACAGCTTTTTAAATCTCTCCCAATACTTCTTAAATCTCTCCCAATACTCATATAAACTCTCTCCATTGTACTACCGGATGCCACAAATTTCTTTTCTTTTGTTGGCAGCACGGGAAGCAGGAAAATACTTCTCCAGAAATATCTGCTTCATCCCATTCCATGAGTTGATAGATCCAGAAGGAAGGTAATACAACCAATCCTTAGCTGTGCCTTCCAGTGAGAAGGGAAAGCTCGAAGCTTGATTTGATCCTCTGAAACTCCTTGAGGTTTCATGCTGGAACACACAATATGAAATTCCTTTAGATGCTTATGTGTATCGTCACCTGCAAGAGCATGAAATTTAGGCAACAAATGGATTAGTCCAGATTTCAACTCAAAAGCAACATTTAAAGCAGGGTATTGGATACACAAAGGCTGTTGGTTTAGATCAGGAGCAGCCAAATCTTTCATAGTTCTAGCAGCCATGGTTTCATTTTCGGAATTTGATTCTGAATCCGAATCCAAATCCGAACTTAACTCCTTTGGAGATTGGACTCCTTCAGATGTACTCAGAATCTGCCTAGCTTGTTTAGCCAATTTTCTCAAACGTTTAACTGTTTTTTCTATTGCTGGATCAAAGATCAACTCACCAAATTGAGAAATTCTTGTCATAAACAAAAAGAAATCAAAGTAAAAACAGAAAAATGCCTCAAAACCCTAGAAAATAATCGAATTTGGCCTCAAGAGGGTGGGGCCAAAGAATCCTCTAGATTTATTGGTCTTGATCAGAGCGTCGTTTCCTTTAAAACAGGTATGGGCCGCCTCTAAATTCAACCAAAATTCTTAATGAACCGTAACACTGAACAATAACACCGTAATAACTTTTTTTTTCAAAAACCTAAAAATAGCAACAACTCACAAACAAAATTAATAACAGAATATTCTAACACAGAAAACACAAAATTCAATAAATTTCATTCCCCGACAACGGCGCTATAATTCTTGATGGGTGTCGAATCCACCAGAAATAAAATTAACTAAAATTATCAATAATAAAATATTTTCTTCAGCAAGTGGTAAATCCAGGTCAAACCTTAGAGACTGAATTATTAAATTTCGTGCACTTGTGTGTAATGGAAAATGAAAGAAACAAAGATTGGGGGGGGGGGGGGGGATTTGTAACACAAAATCAAAAGAAATCAGAAATTCAAGAACTAAATATGAAAATATCTATTTTAATAAACTTTAATCCAAGGTAATTCGCATTTCAATGCATTTATTTGATCATAGACAAAAGAAATACAATTATCTCTTATTGAATACTTAACGTAGATTTACCAAACAGCGAGGTAAACCCCTGACTTCCCTATACTCATCAATTCGAGCCCAGCACTCTTATTGACTCTAATTATTAACTGAGTTAGTATTAAGCAATCCTCATCAAATTAATAACTGCTTTAAGAAAAGGAAGTAGTTAAGCTGAACAATAATTTATGAAGCATAATCATTTAATCCACCCTATTGTTTTCTTAGGTTATTATCGAAAACTGGGATCATAATCAATAAAACCTAATTGCTACTCATGTTCAATCTTACACAACAATTATGGATTATAAAGATGAACTAGCAATTGATCAAATCAAACAATTAACTAATAGGCCTTTTTAGCAAATCATTCAACAGATCAAAAACAATTAAATCAGAAAACAATAGATATTCAAAAAGATATAAATTAAATTAAGAACCTAGTCTCACAAATTAAGCAAAAGAGCTTGAATCCCTTGAACAGAATTAAAAACTTAGCCACTCATGTTCATGGCTTACAGAAAAATAAAGAAAAAATAAAGAAGAAATCTAAAAGGAAGAATGGAGAATGAAGGTCTGAATTAGGATGCTCTTAGCTGCTGCCCAAAGACGTATTTATAGTAAAAAACTTAACCCCAAAGATAGGAACCAAACTAGGAAAAGTTTTGAAATTCAAAATGTAGATTTTCAGCCTGCATTCACGTCTCTGGAATCAAGGCTGATTTTCAGCCACTTTCTTTCCGAATCTGCCTCTGCCCTCTTCAGGAAAGTTGTATTCCTATTTCTTAGCTTTCCAACAGGTACTAATTTGCCCAAATCCGAGGTCTACAGCCCAAGTTATGGCCTAAAAATTGAGACTGGTTCAGACAGACAGTCCAACCCATAGTAACGACTTCATTGCCATTTTTGACAATTCAAATAGCCTCATCTCGCGTCCAGCCCTTCATAGAAGTTGTAGAGGTGGCTCTTAAGGTTCAATTGGGCTTGGCCTTGCTTCATTTGGACGTTTGAAACTCCAGATACAAAATAAATACTAAAACTTGTCATGACACATCAAGTCTGGGCTTTTTCAATAGATCCATAGCTCATTTTGTCAACCTTGGAGACTGATTTGGGCTTTGGTCCCTCTTTATCTTTTGTAGTGCTCTATCTTAGCTTTTTAATGGATTAAACAGCACTCAATTTGGAGACCCACAACTTTAGAAACACCTAAAAAATTCAGCAAAGGTCAAACGCTGAAAATTTCTCTATTTAACACAATTATTCCATAACTATATAAAAATATGCCTAAATGATAAATATATTTTAACCAACTGAATTAAACATAAAAACACACTAAAAACACTAAATGTGATGAGAGTAAAATTAATAAATTATGCACTTATCGAGTCCCAAAAATTATTTCACAGGGTTTCCCCACGGGTCTAAGGTTGCTAACTGTCTTCACAGTCGCTTTCCATTAGGGTTATCTATCGCCGAAGCACCAACTCATTTAACCTTATTGTCTTTTATTGCTTAAATTTTTTTCTTAATTTTTCTTACCATTATTTTATTTATTTATGACTCCTCACTCTAGTTTACATATAGTTCTAAACATTCTGGCTGTTAGAACAGATATTGATCACTGAAATAGTAGAATGTACGAACTACCTAAAGTGAGGGTGTTACAGTTTGGATGAAGCAACAAAGAATGGGTAGATTTTGGAGCTTGGGCTATTAGTGATCATGTTTTTCAAAGCGACCATGAGGATGCCATTCACTTATTAAATGACATGGCAGATTTTGATTACCATTAGTATTGGGATTCTTCAAAGAGACCATAAGGATGCCATTCACTTATTGAATTACATGGCAGATTTTGATTACCATTAGTATTGGGATCCTTCACTGCAGGGTTGAAGTCATCAATATCCCCCATACATTTATCAGCCTAACATTCCACACCAACCACTTGAGCTACAATTAAAGAAGAGAGTGGGACTTGAAGAGGAGATAGCTCCATTAGAAAATTTTGACAACCTTATGATGAACAATGAACTATCATTCTATGAGGAGGAAACAAATGAACAAAGTTGGGAGAATGAAGAAGCTTCATTGGAATTTGAACCTATAGAAGAAGTTGAACCTCAAGAATAAAATTCCTATGAAGATGACTTACCAGTAGAGTTTCCACAAGAGCAGGAGTTACTTGAAGAAGAAATTGAACCTAAAGTTGAAGAAAATAACTTCTTTATTATTGGTGGGTCATTGGAAGAGTGCTTACATGAAGACAAATCAGAGATGAAGGTGGTAGATGAAGAAATTAATGAGGCTGTCAATCTAAGTTCATTAATGATGCTTATACATACACCACCAGAAAGACCCTTTTCTATCATGGACACCTCCTGCATCATCATATGTCCTCCATGAGCTAAAACAGTCCTCTTCCCAAGCATATCACTCTAAGCCATGTGTTGTTCATTCTACATGCAATCCCATTTCAAATCTTGCCAATCTTGAGGGTACCACAAATCAAGACTCATATGTGGTGTTACATGACAACTATTATGGGCGAAAATCGCTTTTTGATCAGCAATTCTGAAAGGGGTCAAGCTAATGACCTTAAATTAGCGTTTCTTAGGAGGCAACCCAAATTTTAAATTTAATCTTTGTATTTATCTATTTCTTTTATTTTATCACCCTCCCAAACTTGATTTCGATGTTTGTTCACTTTGTAGGTTCAACAAGCACTTGAAAGGAGCAATGGAGATCAAACTCATAAATCTTCAAGGGAAGGTACGCTTCAAGGGGGAGTATTCTATATCCATTAGCTTTTCCTTGTCATTACATTTATGATGTTGCTCTTGACTTGATTATGATATCTTGATGACATTGAGGACAATGTCAAATTTGAGTTTGGGTGTGCATTTCATGCATTGCATTCATATATTACATTTTATCACCTTATTATGTCTATATTATATTTGTGTGTCAAAAATCTAAAAATTTTTTGTAATTTTTGAAAATTCTAGACTTTTTCAAAAAGCTTTTAACTTAGAATTATAACTAAAACCTTGATAAGCTAATAATTGGACTCTCTAGGAAAGAGGAATGAATGTAATTGAATGGGCAAAAAGGCTTAAATATGTTGTTTGTGAAGAACTTAATTACCTAAGCGGAGTTAAACTTGTTAAACCCCTTTATAGCCATTAATTTATCACATTGAACTTGTAAAATTAGGAGAAAATTTTTGAAATACAAGCAAACCTAAAAATGCCTCACCAGCTCTAGAACATGTCTCATGGATCTATCAAAGCGAAATCCTAGTATATACTTGATGAAGAGATGATTAAGGCATTCTTTTATATAGCCTCACTAAGCCTCAGTCACCCCTAATTAAAATATATATCCCTTGCAGCCAATTTGAAGCCTATATTTACCCTTTATAATTTATTACTTACCCATATTATTTACCTAGCCCCTAGCCTAAACACCAACCCTACCCTTTTGAGGAAGCTAAATGCATAAGTAAAAAGTTTATTAAGTGAAAAACAAAATTTGGAGAGAGGATGTAGAACTCAAGAAAGAGTACAAGTGTGCAATTGAAATAAAAGAAAAATTTGCCTTTCCAACCCAGCAAAAGCAATGAGTTTGGGGGAGAGAATAAAAGGGACATAAATAAAATAAAAAAAAAGGGAAGAACAAAAAGAAGTCCTAAGATAAGTATCATGGAAGCATGCTTGGCACTATAAAAAACCAAAAGCCCCTCCTCTCTATACAAAATCAATAGAATAAACTTAGTATACTTGGTATTTTATGCATATGTGCTATCCTCCTATTTGCATTCCCTAAAAACCTTTTATTGGCAACCAAGTCATTATCCCTTTAGCCCCATTACAAACCTTTTAAAGACCTTTTGATCTTTTGGAAAGTGTATGCTACATTAATGGAGATAGAAAATTGAGATATGCCTATGGAGTTGGAATTGAATCACTTCACTACAATTACCCACAATAGAGGCAAATTTGGGGGAGTAAGTGTTTCTCAAGTCTATCCTCATAAAACAGGTTATTTTTTACTTATTAATGGCCTTGCATAGAGGAATAATTAGTTGAAGCACCATAAAGAGGGTGAGGTTCTAGCGGGCAACTGTTGAGGTCCCTATGCCTTAAAAGTGGGAATTGGTATGAAGGTTGAAGAGTGTCTAATTATGTGTAAGTTAAGTTTTCTGTTATGTTTCTAAGTACCCCAATAAGTTTTTAAAAAGTTTTAATTTGCTTGAGGACAAGCAAAGGTTTGAGTTTGGGGGTATTTGATTGCATCAAATTTTATAAACATTTAAGGTTAACATGCATTGCATTTTGTTAGCATTTAGCATCCTTTTATATTTATTTTTATATGTTTTCATTATTATTTTAGAAAACATGTTAATCCAACTCAATTCATTGATTTTTATATTTTATCAGGTGTATTTATGTGATTCTAGAATCAAAGATGAGCTTGGAAGAGATCTAGAGGTCAAAACGTGAAGAATACAGGGCCAGAAGCAGTACACGGGCTGTGTAACCTGCCCCGTGTAACTTCCTGGACCCTGTATAACTCTCTGGACTGAAGAAAACTTGAAAAACGAAGTGGCAAAAATTTACCTGGGGCATGTATCACTACACGGCCTGTGTAAAGTCCCCCGACAACAATTCTGATATGACTTTTCATGCCTCCAACTCGACTCGGATGGACTCCTAATGCTTCTAGGACTCTGAAATTAGGGTTTTATACCAGATATAAATATAACAAGTCAGGAATTGAGGGAGAGAGAGAATTTACATCCAAGAATAGAATTTACATTCAAGGGGAGCCTATTTACATTCAAGGATGCACATCAACTTCAAGGGAGGTAAGGGAGAAAACAAAATCTGCAAGATTTCTCTAAGGGATTTTCAACTGAAGTTCCAAACGTCCAAAGCTGCAACTCTCTTTCTAAGTTTTTTCACTCTATTTTCTTCTCATGTTTTCTCTTTATCTTTTTATAAACTTGATTGTAAAACTCACCATGGGTGAGTAGGTCCTTTATTCTGGGGTTAGGGTGTAGCACTCAATTTTATTATGGATCTGGTTTGATTTTATTTAATACATTGGGTATTTTATTCTTTGACTCAATCTCTTGTGATCTTAATGCATGTTATGTGTTGGTACCCACTTAGTATTGATTATAGATATTAATTGAAGGACTAAAAAGTGAATATTAATATTAGAAAATCGGGATTTTGAACCTAGAAAATCTAACCTATAGATAAGCTGATGATCTTTGTGGAGTTCCAAAATTAATCAAAGATCCTAAAGAGTTTTAATTAATTTAATCACTACAAAAGTAGGGTTTAGGTTAATTAAAATACACCTTGAGTGCCTTGAGAGAGGACTTAAGATAACTTATGATTAATTTGCATCAAAGTAATAATCTCCCATTTATTGAATGAATAAAATTGATTTTATAATTGATTGAAGTGCGAACCCCTAGCTCTATAATGCCTTTGTCCATTAGTATTTTATTTTAGTTAATTATTTAGATTTTATTTCTTTCAATTTAGATATAATTATTATTTCTCTACAATTCGATCATCTAGATAATTAAAATCACTATAGTTTGGTACTCAACACGGTCCTCGTGGGAACGATACTCTACTCATCACTTTATTCCTTGTTAGCGATCCGTGTACTTGTGATAGTTGAAAAACCAGCAAACACTAAGGGCCTAGAACATTGATAAGATATGTCCAAAGAAGAGCCTAAAAGATCAATCAACATATATATGGACCTAGATCAACTTCTATTTGGTGGGCTTAATGAATCAATTAAGGGCATAACACATTTGAAACTCCATCTTGGCATGACACCTAAGTAGATAAGAATTGTTTTGAAGTTGAACTTTGAATGCAATTGAACTTAGAAACATGATAACTAGGGAAAGAGGGTAACTAAAGGTAAACATTAAAATAGTTTAGCAACATGGCATGTTACAACATATATAGGATCTTGTATGCATATGATTATGCTTGATTATTGTATTAGTGTGTTTTATGTGAAAATATTGTCATAAATTACTTGAACAAGAGAATTAATAACAAAACATGAGATAAGCTTAATATTATGGTCTAGTGGAGGCTGGTCCGATAATTGACTGATAAGAGGGAAAGTGGTGCCTAACACATTCTCTTTTTCATACCCATTATCTCAAACTCAAGTCCTTAGGCTATAGTAATGAATGATAGTGGATTTCTATAAAGGTGAATGGGCACCAATCGTTCAATTTTGTCCAAGTTATTTCCTAAGTGGCGACTCCAATCATTCCTCCACCTTCATGGCGTAGTGTCTAAAGCACTATGGTAGTGTTAGGGAAGATGGTGCTAAACAGGTTAGGCCCAACACATGCTATTCACACCTACGTTTGACATGCCAAAAAATCTTAATCAACCCTCTCTCCTTTTATCCCCAATATGTGTTGCATGTGCTCTTTGGTGGATGTGATAATTCCTAATCTTATCCATAATCGTATTATCAAATATTCATATTAATATCCGCATTTTTTCCACACTCATCTTATAGGTATGTTGTAACTTAGATGCCCAATATTCACTCCCACATAACGTAGCTAGCCTAATCATAGTTCTATTGAAATTACCTTTCATTTTGGAAGGGATCCTACAGTCACATAGCACCCCTGTCGCACTCCTATATTTCAACCATTATGTAGTGATCATATAAGTTACATCTTCAACTATTATTATGTTCTTCTAGATGATTGAATATAAATACTTGAATAAGTTGCATTTTGGCATTTGAACTCTATCCAGTTGAGCCTCACGTCCATTCAATCTATGCGAACAAAACTTTTAATGCATGCATTTCATTTACTTATGCTAAAACCCTTATTCTCAAGAGTTTTTCTTCATAACTCCAACTTTTAGTTAACTTTTTCACTAGTTTCACCTATTAAGACAACACCATTTGTAAATAACATGCACCATCAGACATCATCTTGAATATAACTATTTAACTCATCTATACCTAAGGTAAATATGTACATACTAAAATTAAGTTGATTCTTGATGAAAACTCACTGTTATAGGGAACTCATATGTATCTCCTCCCACTATTTTTACACTTATGACTGCCCCCTTGTACATATCTTTAATGAAATTTATATGTTTGAAATGGACTCTTTTCTTCTTTAGCACCCACCAAAGAACTTCTCTCAGTATCTTATCATATGCCTTTTATTGGTCAATGAATACCAGGTAGAGATCCTTCTTCTTTTTCTTATAAATTTTCATTAATCTTCTTAATGGCAAGATGGGCTATGTTATAGATCTACTAGGCATAAAACCAAACTAATTTTCTGATACCTTAATGTCCCAAGTCTATGTTCAATCACTCTTTCCCAAAGTTTTATCGTGTGACTCATTAATTTAATACCACGATAATTTGTATAACTTTGGATGTCTTCTTTATTCTTAAAGAAAAGAATCAAAGTGCTTTTCCTCCACTCATTTGGCAACTTTCTAGATTTTATTAGGTCATTGAATAGTTTGGTTAACCAAGCTACTCCAACCTCCCTAAGGCACTTCCATACTTTTATAAGTATACCATCCAACCCACAATCTCTCCTTATCTTTATATTCTTCACAAAATCTTTAACTTTAACAAACTTGATTCTATGAGGGTAGTTAAGGTTCTTTCTTTATCATAGGAATATTA
Organism: Hevea brasiliensis; assembly: GCF_030052815.1. Lineage (NCBI taxonomy): Eukaryota > Viridiplantae > Streptophyta > Magnoliopsida > Malpighiales > Euphorbiaceae > Hevea > Hevea brasiliensis. The sequence continues at coordinate 27,221 of NW_026614703.1, read as the reverse complement.
AGGTTTGTAAAGTTATCCTCATAACTCAAATTAAATAGCTAATCAAAGTAGCATCACTATCTCCTAACAAAACTTATTGATTTTTTCCTTTAATACACTTGATCTAATTTAGATCTCTACTCCTCTTTTACTTTAGCCATATTAATTTGTACATCACCTCCTTGTTCAATTGTGTCCCCAACTTAAAATTAAAAAAAGAATTGCATACATACTAAATTCCAATTTTTTTGGTCTTATTCTCTTCTTTCAAACATTGTAATTGCATTATTACACAATGAAATACAATTTCTTTTTAGATGGTGTTTGTTTTAACTTATGAAATCAATTTACAAGCACTATGAAAATCTGCTTATAAGCCCCTTGTGTTTATAAGCTAATTTGAACTTATAAGCATTTAAAATTTTAACCAATTACATATTTGGTTAAAGTATTTATAAGTGACTGATAAACAATTGATGTGTTTGGTAAAAAATAGCTTATAAGCACATTTAGTATTAAAATGACCAAAAAGGATATCAAATAAGATTTATAATGAAATTTTAAAAATTAAATGAGTATTTTATAGTAAAATATTTGGTCAAACTAACTTATAAATAACAAAATGAAAAGTTGAGTCCCTTAACTTATTATTTTTAGCTTATAAGCTTAACTTATAATCAAAAAATTGTTATAAACAAAGAAACCAGCTTATTTTTAGAGCTTGCAAACTGATTTAACCAACTTATAAATTAAGACAAACACATTTTTAGTACTTAGGAATCTTTTGAAATGCAGCGTACGTGATAATTGTATTTATAATATGTGAATATTTCTACTAGTTATAAAATTTCAATGATAATATTGCTAATAATTATATAAAATTAATAAAACTAATTATTATTTAAATTTTATTATAACCTCTTATAAAATTATAGTTTTATTTATATTAGGTATCAAAATTCTTTTAACATGAATTATGAGATTCATTAAATATCATTTTTTTTATTTAATGGAAGTTTAGTTGAATAATAATTAGTAGACTATATATGAAGAGATGGTCCTTTTTCCTTTTAAGCATAAAAATGATAAATCTCATAATTGATAGGTAAGAAGACTCAAACTCAAATTACTATTTCTTACACCTTTAAAAGTAAAAAAAAAAAAAAAAATCACCGAGCAGATTATCCCCTATATAGCATTCAACAAACATGAATGAAGTATAATAAAATTATATATGAAATTATTATTATTATTATTATTAACCTCAGAAAAATTTTAAAATTTTATAAAGAAATAAATATTTATAAAGAATTAACATCAGAAGGGTTCAACTTGTAATCTTATTCAAATTAAAAATCACATTTATTATTAAATTATCTGTAACACCCTCCCGGTAGCAACTCTGTACATTCTACTGTTCCGGTGACCGGTGTCGGTCCGGACAGTTAGAACGTTCGAAAAAATATTTTAACTAAAGTGAGGAACCATAATTAACTCAAATATTAATAAGAAAAATTTAGTAAAAATTTTAGAAATAAAATAAAACTAAGTCAAATGAGCCGGTGCCCAAGCGATGGGTAACCCAGAGGGAAGTTGCGGTTCTCGCAACTAGAGCCCTATACCTGGGGAAAAATTCATAAAATAATTTTTGGGACTCCAGAGAAGGGTCATTGAGGTCCCTATGACATTAGAATGCCAAGAAAATATTTAGAAAATTTTTTCAATCGGTACAAACAATTTTGACCCGTTAAGCCAAACGGAGGGCATTTTGATCATTTCGCCTTCAGAGACGATTTTGGCCGACTTGTCCAGTTGAGTAAATAATTATTATGACAAAAAAATATAAATTAATGTTGATGAAAAATTAATTTAAAGTTAGTAGAAAAGAAAAGAAAAGAAAAATCAATATAATGCAAATAATGACATCATTATGATGTCATTTAAAAGTTCCCACCAATCACAATTAAACAACCATTTAATTAACTAATAAAAGAGACAATTGGGACCAAAGAAATTAAAAAACCTATCAGCCATCTTCTTCCCCATTCCAGCCGCACCACCATGGAAGCCCTCATCTCCTTCTTCATTCAAGCTTGAAAATCTCTCTAACCTTACCCCAAAACCTTTAACTCCCTTCACTAAAATTGGTCACCCAAACTTGCTAAAGTGTTTGGCAGCCTAGAAAAGGAAAGAAAGTGAAGTTTAAGCTTGGAAAATTCTGCCCTACAAGAGGTTAGTGCCTATTTATACATAAATCTTTCTTATTCCATGTTAGGGACTTGAATTGAGCATGAAAGTGTAACTTAAATAAAGTAAAACTTAGGCATATGCATCCCATGGAATTCGGCAGCCTAGTGAGGGTCATGATTTTGATTGTTTAGATGGACTTAAAGTAGACTAGAGAGGGTGTTTAAAGTATATATTTATGTGGATAATGAATTAGTTAGTTAACTAAGGTAACTAGTGTGAAATTGAAATGGGAATTAGGGTTTTGGGAGTGAAATTTGGACTTAGCTTATGAAATGATGAGTGAACATTCTAATGGTCAATTAGTGACCATTTGAGGTAAGTTGACCATAATTTGAAGTGAATTAGAGTATTACAAACTGAAATGGTATGCTGCCTAGTGAGGGCAGCAGGGGAGGCTGTGAGTCCAGCCTGTTTGGACTGCCATAACTCTGGCTGTGTAGGTTCAATTGGTGTTTGGCCAATTGGACATGAAACTAGACACATAATGGCACAATTTTGGTGAAGAAACCATGCCCAAAAGACCAAAGCAAGTGGACCAAAAACTGGCCCCAACCCGGATGTCCTGCAACCAGAATCTGCAGAATGACCAAATGAACAGTAATTGTTCATTTGGCCATAACTCATTGTAGAATGGGCCAATTGACCTGAAATTTTTACAGCAACAAGTTAAGATATAGACAAACAACTTTCATGAAGAAACCTACCCCAAATTATGGCCAGAACATATCCAATAAGGCAGTTGCAGTCACTGTTCACTGCACTGTAGATATGGTCAATTCTGCAGTTTTGCAATCCGGCCAGCTGTGGTTTTTGGACCATATCTGGAGCTACAAAACTCCAAATGGAGTGATTCAAAAAAATAAATTCAACTAGACAAAATAAGGAACAACTTTCATGTTTACCATTTCCTCAAATTCCCACTGTAACAGTCACAAATGGAATAGTAAAATTGGGGTACAAAAACTGAAAATTCTGCTCCCTTAGTTCTAAGCTTAAAAATGGTATTGGTGATTAATTCCAACAAGTTTTGAATGCAAAATGTGGTACATTGGGGGTGTTAAAACCAATGTACCTATTTTCTATCTAAAAGTCAACATTTTTATTGACCAATGAGGTGAATAGTGACACCAAAACTTGAAATTCAAAAATTGAAGAATTCAAAAGTATCAAATGCCCTAGTATACCCAACAAGATTGGTTTGGATAGTTTGACATGCCAATAGGGTTCAGTTAGCAGTATTGCACATGGCATTATGCCATTATGTGATTTTATGGCTTTTAGCCTTTCTGACCTTGTGTTGATATTTGGCCTTGTGCCTATTGTCATTACAGCTTATTAGCTATTCTGTTGCTCACCGGGAGATGCATACATGACCGATGGTGTGACGGCCCGAGGTACTAGATACCCAGCGCCAGTATACCCGTTTATCCAGTCCAGTCGTCCAGTATAGGTTACTTGGGCAACCAAAAGAATGAAAGTGGATAAAGTTAACGGAATAAATGATTATAACAAGTATAAAACCAGTAAAACATCGATACATTCAATACATATTTATTTTCTGTTATTTCCTTTTATTTTATTATTGCACCACTAAGCATTATTGCTTAGCGCGTTGCTTTTGCCACGCGTAGGTTCTGGAGATACTGATCGAGAGCCCAGTAGACCGCAGACTGGGTGAGACCATCCTGCAGCTCTGTATAGTGTCCGTGTCACCTCACCATCTTCAGTGCATTGGTAGGACACTGGGTTTCATTTTGATATTTTGTAACTAATTTTTATTTTCTCATATGTAATTGAACTTATGAAATGTATTTTGATGTTCATGTAAATAATGAGAATTGTGTTTGTGAATGGAAAAGTGAATGTTTATCTGTGATTTATACATGATTATCACATGAGATGAATGATTGAGAAATGAAATTGAAAAATGTTGAGATTTTGATATTGGAGTTTGAGATGATTGAATATGATTATTGGAAGTGTTTTTCACAGGTTCCGAAGAACTGTTTTCTCCATTTTTAGCCGGTACTCTGCCGGATTTTCTATAAAATTTTCGGAACCTCAAATAAATTATAATTTCAATAAATAACTTAAATAAATAATATTTCACAAGTTATATTCAAAAGTATGATAAAAATCAATTAAGGTAAAATAGAGTGTGCCGGTACACCGTGTGACATTGCTTACTCGGATATATTGTACACGGGTAAGGGGTGTCACACCTTGAATGTAAATCGGCTCTCTTTGAATGTAAATTCTGTTCTTGGATGTAAATTCTCTCTCCCTCAATTCCTGACTTGTTATATTTATATATGGTGTAAAAACCCTAATTTCAGAGTCCTAGAAGCATTAGGAGTCCATCCGGCTCGAGTTGGAAGAAAAAAAGATCGTATTAGAATTGCTGTCTGGGGACTTTACATGGGCCATCTAGTGATTCACGCCCCGTGTAAATTTCTGCCACTTCGATTTTCAAGTTTTCTTTAGTCCAGAGAGTTACACAGGGTAGGTTACACAGCCCGTGTACTACTTTTGGCCCTGTATTCTTCACATTTTGACTTCTAGATCTCTTCCAAACTCATCTTTGATTCTAGAACCACATAAAAACACCTGATAAAATATAAAAATCAATGAATTGAGTTGGATTAATATGTTTTCTAAAATAATAATGAAAACATATAAAAATAAACATAAAAAGATGCTAAATGCTAACAAAATGCAATGCATGTTAACATTAAATGTCTATATAATTTGATGCAATCACTTAGCTCCCTATACTAGACCTACACGGAAGGCCCATGGAGAGCTTAGGACAAGGCCTAGCCAAATTGGCTTGGGCCAAAGCCTTTGACTAGCTTTATTGTAAACTATTTTTATCCATTTTAAATGTGTACTAAGGATTCAAGTCATGCCCTAACCAAAGTAGCTATGGTTATGAGCCAAAAGGCTTAAAACCAAAGCACTAGGCCTAAGTTTGACAAAGTCAAGCCATTAGTTTTGCCTTAAAACCAACTCTCTCAAAAACCTCTAAACTTTTAGAAGGAATATGGTCCTAATATTAGTGGGCTAAGATTCATAAAGGATATCACTAAAATGTCCTTAAGCCTTACCTTGAAAATAATCATTTTGCCCTTGAAGATCATTTTGCTCACTGCCCTCTAAACTTTCAATTTTAATTACTTAAGTCCTTTATATCAACTTTTAGCTTGTTCAAGATCCTTTGCTCATATCTTTCTAGGTTTATCGTTGAGCTCTGTTATGCAATCCAATCATATAAATGCATGCTAGTACAAAAGTAAATGTCTATAGTAAAATATTGGATGGCAATATAAAAGTGTGATAAATTGGTGATGGAAATAATGAGAAAGGAAAATGGGACACCTAAAATAAACATGAAGGAAAATATTATTATGACAAGATTTTTAATTTTTAGATATTAATACACAATTATTTTCGAACAAAATTGAATAGTGAAAAAAAATTCATATAGATATTCTCAACTAATATGGGATTAAAATGATCTTTTATTGTCAATTTTATTGATTTTGAATTGTTGGAATTATTGTATTTATTTATTTATTGTAAATTTTGGAGCAAGGATGAAGTATTCTTTGGTGCAATAGACAGAAATATTGGAGAATATTTCCTTTTAATAAAAAATTAATTTATTAAAAAAATGAATTTTATAAAAATAGCCTCATCTGATTCAAAATAAAAAGATTCTTATTAATTATAATAAATCAAAGGGATTACAATGTTGAAGTTTATTATTTATTTATTTATTTTTAGAAAGTTGAAGTTATTCTTCTCTTGATTTCGATATATAAAAAATTCTTAAAAATAAGAAAGATATTAAGTATATCACAAATAGGCATATAAAAATATTTTATTATTAAATTATTTATTTAATAATAAATAATTATTTACTATTACTACTTGAGTTATTATTAGAAATATCACTTTATAATATTATATAAAATTATTAAAATTATTTTAAATTAAATTAAATATATTTTAATAATAATTTTTAAAATAATTAAATAATATTTTTAAATTATTTATTCAAGTATTCAATTTTTTTTAAAAAAAGTAAATTTAAACCTTAAAAACTTTTAAGTCTTTAACTCAGTCATTTTAAAAAATATAACGTTTTGAATTTAAGTTTCGGCTAAAATCAATTATAAAAAAGAAAACTTATTATAACAAAGCTTATAGACTAATTCTTGGTATGTTTTTAATAACAATTTGATTCTTAAAATCTAATTTTGTTAATAAATTAGTTATTATTATCTAAATTGATGATTAAGTGCTTTTTAACTTAAAATAATTTAGTTCATAAATTTTTATTTTATTAATAAAATAATTTATAACATTTTATTTTATTAATAAAGTCTCTATAAATAATTACTTAAATATAAAATTTAAATATTAATTTAGACTATTTTATTAATAAAATAAAATTTTAGGGGCTAAATTTAAAAAGCAATTAATAATAGAAATTAATTTATTAATAGAATTTAAATTTAAAGGTGAAATTATTACCCATAACAAATTAGAGTAATTTTGTTATATCTCATAAATTTAATTGTAAATTAAAAAAAATTAAAATAAAAAAGGCAAACAAGTGGAACTTGGGAAAGGACAAAGAAGAGGAAGAATACACAAGAAGAAATTCAGTTCAGCTGTGTAAAGACACAGACGACCTATGCCTAATCTTCCCAAAAGTCAGTGGGCATCATCATAGGACCACTGCCACCATTTTCAGCATTGGCATATGGTTTTAATCGTGATCTCACATTTTTTTTATTTATTTTTTCTTTTTAATTTTTTCAACACTATCATTTACATCATCTGTAAGAAATTGATGTTTCTTCCTTTGTCTCTCTTTCTTTGTGTGAATATGCTTTAGGATCCAATGTTATTCTGAAACACTCTCATCAATCAGCAGGATATTAGGGATTTCCATTATTAATAACATTTAATTATTTTAATAAGAATATAATCAATTGAGTTTAATTAGTAATTTTTAAAATTTTTTTTATTATCGATTCGATTAGTTTTAATTTATAATAATTACCAATATTAAAATATGGTGATGCTTGATTTTGATGACTGTAATTATAGGTAATTTGTTGTTTGATGTTTAATGATTTAATTTTTTTTAATGAAAAATTGATAGAACATAAGATTTTTTTTTCAATTATACTTTATTTATTTTATAAATAGTTTATATTATTCGGAGAGAGAAAAGAAATCTATAAGAATTTTTCTAAAATTTAAAAATTAAAATAATAAATTGTTTTTAGTTTTTGAGAAATGAAAAATTATAAACAGAAAATATTACATCCAAAATTTAAATTTTTTGATTTTTGAGTTAAATTCATTGATTTCTTGAATTAAATTAAAAAAAAATAAAAAACTCAATCTATTAATTTTTTTATTTTTAAATTAAATCAAGTTTAAATTAAAAATTTTAAATTAAATTAAATAAGAAATTAAAAATAGCTAAATTGAATTTCCCGATAAATACATATGCATGAAAATTAATCTTTAAGCCTTTCAATTATATATATATATATATATATATATATATATATATATATATATATATATATATATAAATTGAATGTATAGTTCTTACCTTTTAATTAATTTTATTATATTTTTAGTCATTTTATACTAAAATATTATATGGTTTGGCCTCATATATTTAGTTTCAACAATATTAATTTGTATACTTTAGGTCTTAAATAATTAGAAAAAATCTTTAGAAAATTATTTGTTGAGAGATTATTATTTTTTTTGTTTAAAAATGAGAAAATAAGAAATTATTTTAATAAGATAAAAAAAATAAAGACGATATATAATTAAAATAATAGGATGATTTTGTAATTTGCATATCTAATTAATGTTTGTTGTGAAAGCCTGTGAACACATTTAAAATGAAATTTACGTGTGAAACCAGAAGGTTTATAACATGCAACTTCCTAAAGATAATTTTTTTTTATATAAAACAATTTTTTTCTTTATTTAATTGATTGGGTAAATTACAATTTAGTGAATGAAATTTGATAAAATTTACAACTTAGTCCATATATTTTTAAACCAAATAATTTGTCTATTTGATTTGGTAAAATCTACGATTTAATTCCTTTATTTAATTTTTCATCTAACTGATCGTTAGTTATATCAAAAATACCAAAATATCCTTAATTTTGTATTTTTTTAATTGAAACAATTTAATTCCTAAAATTTTATATTATAAATAAAAAAGTTCTTTGATTTAAATTATATATACAAAATAGTCCATTAATTTTAAAAAAGTTTAAATCAATGGACTATTTGCTTATAATACAAAACCATAGGGATTAACCTGTTTAAATTAGAAAATATATAAAATTATGGGCATTTTGATATTTTTGTTATAATTAACAGTAAACTAAATGAAGAATTAGACAAAAATACTAAATTATCGGTTTTACTAATCACAATAACTAAATTGCTTGATTTTGAAAATATATACACTAAATTATAAATTTTATGAAATCTTAGAAACTAAATTATAGTTTATCCTAATTGATTTTGATTGAGACTCAAACTTTTAACCTTACCCTTTTAAATATGACTGATTCCAGCACTATTTTAGCTGATAATTAAAAAACCCAGCAAAGGCGAGTGCGGATTCTTCCAGGAAGAGCTTGGCTGGAAAGCATGAATTTTTGAGCAGGAGATAAGATGATGTTAGTTAGGCTTTTGGATTTATGGAGTGCACTGGCCCAGCAGACACAACATGCTTTTTCACTCAGGATTTTGAAAAATAAAAAAAGAAAATCCTGAAATTGTTGTATACACACTTGAATTGCATATTCAACCATTAAAGTGTTTCTCATGTATTGCATATGGTCATTGTTTATATGTTGAAGGAAAAAACAGGAAAAAAGAAAAGAAAGATGATGTATCTCTATCTAATAGCAAATTAAATATTTATTGAAATTTTATGGCTTGGAATATGTGAAATTATTGAATATTCGTATATATATATTATTCTTATATTTATAATTGAATATATTATTTATAAAGTTTTATTTTTGAAATTAAACCATAATGAAAATATTTTATTTATTTTTTTAATTTTTGGATTGCAGTATGAATAATATATTATGAGATTTTAAATTTGAATTGCAATTAAAATTAAATTTAAAAATCAAAAAATAATTTAATTTTTATTGGGTTAGAGAAATGTAGTTAAGAAATTAATTTGCAAGTTAAAAAATAAAATTTAAGGTGGTTGGGCTTAAACTTACTTTAAAAAAAAAAATCTATTGTAAAAAATTACATACACCCAAAAGTGTGTCACTTACTCTACTGCCACTCTACAAGGGTTCTCTTTTTTTTTTTTTTACCTCTCAAAAACAACTTACAAGAAAAAAAAAAAAAGATAATTAGCTAACAATAAATGCTTCTAAAGATAGTTGATTTTTTAAGGAAAATTAATAAGCCTAACTTGCTTTCAAAAACTAGCTCAAAAAAGAATAGTGCTCAAAATTTTATAAGGGACACATAACCTCTACCTCTGTGAAATTTTAAACACCCTTAACGTTTAGAATCAAACAATTGGAACATGAAACGCTAATAAGAGGGTCAATATCGATTAGAGAAGTCATAATACTATCTTAAGAAAATAAATCGAGTCTAACTCCCTATCAAAAGCTAGATATAAGGGAAGGGGAGGAGGGGGGGTGGGGGTGGGGGTCTTGGGTGGTGGAGGTGAGGAGTGCTCATAGTTTTATAAGAGTTACATTATCCTTATCCTAAATTGATGTGGGATATTAACTATTTAATATTTGATGTGTAAAATAATTTAATTATTTATATAAACTCATATTAAAATAAATTAAATTTTAATATGTCCACTCTTCAAATTTAACATGGTACTAAGACTTGGTTTGGCTTGTAGGTGTTAATAGGCCATAAGGCTGCGTAAGTTGGGCCTATATTAGGTTAATACGAACTAATATAGTGTTTGAAATGAATGAATTTCATAAAATTTTGTAGAATTCATTTTCAAATTCAAAATTTTATGTTTGGAAGGGAAAAAAAAATTCAATTTTATGATTTAAATTCTGCAAAATTGAACATAGTTATCCCAAAATTTATCAAAATAGATGTAATTTCCAAAATCTAAATCCCACAACTGAAATTATAAATAACATGTAGAAACAAAAAGACAAATGTAAGATTATTATGTTAAAGACAAATATAAGATTATTATGTTAAGTAAAATAAATATAACTATGAATTTATTATTTATTTTACAAATATGTCAAGGATATTTTAGAAAATAAATGTAAATAAATTTTAATTCCACTTTTAATTCCACATTTATTCCAAACATGATTTTGTGGAATTCAATTCAAATATATGTTTTGAATTTCAGTATACCAAACATAAAATTTATTTACAAATAAATTCTACCTGGAAATCATTAACAAATTAATTTTACATTTTGAATTTTAGCATGCTAAATGGGGTGTAATTATTAAGTGATAATCATATAGTTGTACTTGAAAAGAGAGCGTATGGATCTATATCTCACATCGGAAATAAAAATAAATGAAATAGTAAATATAATGATTGGGTTATAATATTAATTTGCCTAATTATTTTGATATATAAAATCATTTAAAAACTTATATAAGTATATATTAAAATAAGTCAATATGTAATATGTCTAACAATCTGTTTGGAATATAACAATTTTCTTTAGGGAGTGTTTGGTTTACCTGTTTGGTGCAGCTGATAGCTGATAGACACCCAAACAGGTAAACTATAGTGTTTGGCAAGCTCAAAAAAATAGAGCTGATAGCTGATGGGCAACTGATATGACACCCATCAGCTGCAGTTTGTATCAGCTCTATTTTTAGAGCTGTTTCTCATCAGCTGATAGCTGATTTGGTTTTATTTTTTATTTTGACCATATTATCCTTTTTTATTTAACTAGAAAATTAATATTATTAATATTTTTATTTTTTCATTTTAAATTTTAACATTTTAATTAACGTATTTTAATTTTGATAAAATATTTTTTATTAATAACATAAAATATAAAATATTTATTTATATCTAAAAACTTAAAATTAATTATAAATTTTTCTATTAACAATAATAATTATTTTATTATTTTATTTATATTTTTAAAATTATTTAATTATCTTAAAAAATAATTATTTTCTTATTTCAATAATAAAATAAATGATATAATATAAAAGATTAATAATTATATATTTATTTAAATAAATATAATATATTAATTTAATAATTATATATTTAATATAATGTAATAAATTTATAATTTTATATTTATTTAAATAATAAAATAAATTATATGATATATACCCTTATTAGTCATTTCACATATCAACAGCAACAGCTAAATATAATTTTACCAAACACTTAACATAAAACAGCTATCATCAGCTATCGCTATCGCCTATCACTAATGAATATGCCTATCACCAATACCTATCAGTTGTATTCAACAGTTAAACCAAACAGGCCCTTAATCTCAAAAGAGTTTGGTCAAATGCCACTATTTCTAACACAAACTCTCCATGATAAATTCAAGTCACCAATTCTAACAGTAATTAATATAACGGGATGTCATCTTATTTTCAATAAAAAAAAATGTAAGCAGGATTCTTTATATTAATTTATTTTGTTTGATTTGATTTAATTTAATTGATCTCTTTAATTCAGTTGGATTTGATTTATCATAAAATAAAATTTAATTTTTCAATTCGCAATCAAACCAATTGATGATTTGCATATCCACTAGTGGGTTTGTTAAAAAGAAGTGTGAATTAAGCGTGGGGTATGATTGATTAATCTTTCACAAAGTTGAAAATAAACCTTTCTACGTAAAGTCAATTATCCAAAACACAAAATGAAACATTTGAACAAAAGGTTATTATAATCAATTAATCTTTCAGAAAGTTGGCAGCCTTTGAATAATAACCTTACCTACTTTATAAGGCACCAGGCTAAGCTTCCCTTTCAATCCCAAATCTTTTGTTTATTTTTTGTTTAATTTTTATTTTTTTTTTAGATTTTTTTATTCAGAAACCATATATGGGACAGTACACAGTTCTTATAAATTAAGTATATATTTTATATATATATACACTCTCCACAGATGATACAGAATTTTGAAGGATCTATCCCATATGTTAAGACACTCAAAAAAATAGCATATGGTATTACATTTTGCACATGCAAAATTTTAGCTTTTTCTTAGAGAATACACACAGAGAATAGAGATGACACACACCCTTAGCAATTTGCTGTTTTGTTTCTCAAATTTTCCACAGACAAAATCAACAATTTGCTCTTCAAATTCTTTGTATATGCATATGTGGAATTCATGGGAAATTGCCCATTTATGCCATATTGAGAAAACAGAAGCAAATTCTAGCTAGTTTTAAGCAATAATTCACCAAATAAAAGAACAAAGCTCTAAATGATTTAATAAGTTCGGTGGAAGATAAATTGTCCTAATTCTATATTTGTTTCAGAAATATACTTAAAAAATTAAATTAATAAATTTTTTTTTATAAAAAATTAAGTCATTTTAAAAAAAAATGACTTCCTCTTTTATATTTTATAAATTTTAATAATCTTATTAAAATGTGAAAACACTTATATATATATATATATATATATATATATATATATATATATATATATATATATATATATATATATATATATATCAATTTAATATTATAATCAAATAGTAAAAAAAAATTTATATGAAATATTTTTCATAAAAAATTTTTCTTAAAAAATATTTTCAATATACAAATTATTTTTTGGGGAAACAAATTGAGGCACATTTCCATTTATAATTTAAGATTCGAATTTGTGATAATAAGATGAAAAATAAACTCACCAAACTCCCATTTGCCTACTAACCAAATTATGGAAATTGCTTGAAATATACCATTTTAGTACTTGTTTTATAACTAAATATCAAACTCCAATTTATTTTCTGTAATAATTTTCTTTAAAAAAAAAAGCATTACTATTTAATTAAAGCTGATAATTAAAAAGCCAGCAAAGGCGAGTGCGGATTCTTCCAAGAAGAGCTTGGCTGGAAAGCATGAATTTTTGAGCAGGAGATAAGATGATGTTAGTTAGGCTTGTGGAAATATGGAGTCCACTGGCCCAGCGGCCACAACACGATACAACATGCATTTTTACTCAGGATTTTGAAAAATAAAAAAAGAAAATCCTGAAATTGTTGTATACACACTTGAATTACAAGGATTCTACCTTATATTTCAAATATTCAACCCTTAAAGTGTTTCTCATGTATTGCATATAGCCATTGTTTATATGGTGAAGAAAAAAACGGGAAAAAAAAAGAAGAAAAGAAAGATGATGTATCTCTATCTAATAGCAAATTAAATATTCATTGAAATTTTATGGCTTGGAAAATGTGAAGTTATTGAATATTCGTGTATATATATTATTCTTATATTTATAATTGAATATCTTATTTATAAAGTTTGATTTTTGAAATTAAACCATAATAAAAAAATATATATTTTTTTAATTTTTGGATTGCAGCATGAATGATATATTATGAGATTTTAAATTTGAATTGCAATTAAAATTAAATTTAAAATTAAAAAAAAATTTAATTTTTATTGGATTAAAGAAATGTAGTTAAGAAAATAATTTACAAATTAAAAAATAAAATTTAAGGTGGTGGGCTTAAACTTAAAAAAAAAAAAAAAATACATACACCCAAAAATGTGTCACTCTACTACCACCCTACAAGGGTTCTCTTATTTATTTATTTATTTTTAATTCTCAAAAACAGCTTACAAAAAAAAAAAAAAAGATAATTGGCTAAAAATAAATGCTTATAAAGATAGTTGATTTTTTTAAGGCAAATTAATTAGTTTAATTCACTTCTAAAAAGCTAGCTCAAAGGGGAAGTGTGCTCAAAACTTTATAAGGGACACATAACCTCTACCTATGTGGGATTTTAAACACTCATAACGCTTGGAATCAAACACTTCAAACATGAAACTGTCACGACCCAACCTATGGGTTAGACCGGTACTAGGACCTGGGCCAGTTTAAAGGCCCCGAGACTCATAGTAAGCCTAACTATTCCTTAACCCAATTCTAAGGCCCATTTTAAGCCTAATTTCAAGAATTCAACCGGATAGAGTTTCGCCATAACATGGACCATATAGCAGAAAGTTTTTGACTCGCCCGACCTGTAAGCACAATATGTAATAATTTGGGGAGCTCAGCTCACCCTCTACATACTCATAATATTATAAAATCAAATAGGAGCTCAGCTCCCTCATCCAATCCAATCATACATTCATCTAATAATTTTATAGATCTAATTCAAATAAAACACTTCTAATACATGCGGAATTCTAGAAGTTAGTAAAATTATACAAAACATCACAGACATTAATAGATGACCTACGAGGGAGAGAGGCAAGTTAGAACTCAACAAGAAATCTCCTGTATCCTGGAAAAATAAGGTGAACAGGAGTGAGCGTTCGACTCAGAGAGTAAAATACCGATTTTAAGTATAATTTCTATAACTATCTAAAGCTAATGCATCTTAAAAAGTGGAATACAAGACCTTCATAATTTTCATACAAATCACATCATAACAGCAAAAAGGTAATTTGGAGCACTCACGCACCCATATAATATACAAACAGTACATATATGGGAGCTGATCTCCTATACAACTCTCTTAATCTAACTTCTGCCAACGAGTACATCTCAAGCCGGACTTTCACTTAATAGACCAAATGCGGGGGCTAGTGAGATCATCTCGAGCCGTGCCTAGCCCTACTTATCCATAAAAGGATCGGGTCCCAGCGAGTCAAGCTCCAGCCGCTTCTACCCGTCCTATCCATATCTAACACCACACACCACATGCACGCTAACACATGCACACTGCTTCAAATTATCATAAAACAACATCCATGGCACTTCATCAATTAAGAATACAATATAAAATGTGCCTAGTATTTAACTACATAGATATATATTTATAAGTGATGCATGAGCATGCCTGCACATATAATACTAATGAAATTATAATTAAAATCAATATTTTATTCACAAACGTGAACCGAGGTCACTGTGGCAGCTAGGCGAAGAAGGAAGGCTGTCCCGGCTCACCTAACAATTTCATTATAATTATTTAATATGATTGATTCAATACAAGCTTAAAAAGAATCAAAGACACCCTAAGTCGTGTTAAAAATCCGACAGAATCTCCCATATATCTAAGACCTATTTAACCTGTAAAAGGATTCAAAACACTTCTATATCCACAAGTCACACAACCACAACTCAATCACATCACATGGCCCCTCCTGGACCCATCCAAACAGTCAACCACCACAATTTAAAAAATTACCATTTAGTCCCTACAACTAATTGCAAAAACTATCCAAATGAGCTCTAAAAATTCTAAAATTTTATCTTGCAATTCTTAGCAATATTATTAAGCTAATGTAAAAGGAATTATAATTTTCTAACCTATCACAAATATTTTATAGATTTTTAATAGAAATCAGGCCTAGATAATTAAGAAAAATGAGGGTTTGGGTTTACCTATGCCAATTCTGACCCTTGGTACGCGTCCGGGACGTTTGAAAATGGTGTGGTAGCCTATAATCTCAACCCAATTCTGAAGCTTTTCTGATAACCTGCCTGGCCTAAAATTGCAGACCCGAGCAACTGTCGAATTTCCCCGTAATGAGCGTACCTACGTGAAGCTCACAACACAGGCGTTAGTATATAATTTTTATGAAATTTATCAAGTTCATTTAATGCCCAAAAAAATACTGCGAAGTTTTATGGAATCCACCGAAAAACGATGTCTGGAAATTTTGAAATGGGTATTGCCGTGAAGGTCTCGTCGAGGGGAGCACTCCGGTACTTTTCGATTTTTCGTGGGGTCACAGTTTGCAAGAAATCTAGTCCAAAAATCGAAATTGGCTAAAATTTCCCGGATAAAAATTGAACAAATCACTTGATGGTTTTTTATGTTCTTGGTGTCTATAGAAAGCTCTTGAGGTGTAAATAGGTTTTGGGACAAGACCCGATCCAATCGGTGGCCGGATCGACCGGAATCTGCTCAGGAAGTTAAAGCAGCACGCGCACGCAGGGGGAAGTTTTTGGCGCGGTTTTCCGGCGACCTGGAGGCCAGCCGGCGGAGGGGAGGCGCGGGGAAGGTTGCTGGCGACGCGGGGAGGAGAGAGGAGGGGAGGCGGCGGTCGGCGCGGAGAGAGAGGGAGGAGAGAGAAACAGGAGGGAGAAGTGGAACATCGAGGAGAGAGAAGAAAGGAGAAAAAAAGAAGGAAGGGGTCCAATTCGATTCGATCAGTCCGGTTTGGTTTGATTTGATTTGGCCGGTTCGATTCAAAATACCCAAAATTAAATTTTTGCTTTGCCTTGGGATAAAAAATAAGGCGCAAAAATTCTGAAAAAATTATTGAAAACTCAAAAAAATTTGTAGAGTTTAAATATATTTTTAGTTTTGCTACGTGATCTTTAAATTAATTCATAAAAATTAACAAAGTTTATTTATTTTGAAAAATCAAACCCGATTTTCAAAATTCGAAAAAATTCAAATATTTTTTCAAAATTTTTAATAAAGTAAAATACTAATATTTATCTATAAAATAACAAATTTAAAAATTAGAGGTATTATAGAAACACTTATGAGAGGCTTAATATCGATTAGAGAAGTCCTAATACTATCTTAAGAAAATGAATCGAGCCTAACTCGCTATCAAAAGCTAGCTCCAAGAGGAAAGGGGGGTTGGGTGGGGGAGGGGAGGAGTGCTCAGAGTTCTATAAGAGTTATATTACCCTTATCCTAAATTGATGTGGGATATTAACAATTTAATCATTTGATGTGTAAAACAATTTAATTATTTATATAAACCCATATTAAAATGAATTAAATTGTAATATGTCTACTCTCTAAATTTAACATGGTATCAGGAATTGATTTGGCTTATGGGTGTTAACAGGCCATAAGGCTGTGTAAATTGAACGCATACTAAGTTAATACTAACTCCCATAGTATTTGAAATGAATGAATTTCACAAAATTTTATAGAATTTATTTCCAAATTTAAAATTTTATGTTTGGAAGAAAAAAAAATCAATTTTATGATTTGAATTCCGCAAAATTGAACATAATTATCCCAAATTTTATCAAAATAGATGGAATTTCCAAAATCTAAATCCCACAACTAAAATCATAAATAACATGTAGAAAGAAAAAATAAAAAGACAAATAGAAGATTATTATGTTAAGTAAAATAAATTTAATTATGAATTTATTATTTATTTTATAAGCATATCAAGGATATTTAAGAAAATAAATGTAAATAAATTTTCAATTCTGCATTTATTTTAGATATGATTTTTAAATTTTAGTATACCAAACACAAAACTTATTTACAAATGAATTCTACCCAGAAATTATTAACAAATTAATTATGCATTTTGAATTTCAGCATGCTAAACGGTATAATTGTTAAGTGACAATTATATAGTTGCACTTGGAAAGAGAGTGTATGAATCTATATCCCATATCGAGAATAAAAACAAATGAAATAGTAAATATAATAATTGAGTTACAACATTAACTTGATTAATCATTTTGATGTGTACAACAATATAATAACTTATATAAGTCTATATTAAAATAAATCAATATGCAATATGTCCAACACTCTATTTGAAATATAACAATTTTCTTTAATCTTAAAAGAGTTTGGTAAATGCCACTGTTTCCAACAACAAACTCTCCATGATAAATTCAAGTCACCAATTCTACCAGTAATTAATAAAAAGGGATATCATCTTATTTTCAACAAAAAAAAATGCAAGCAGGTTATTTATATTAATTTATTTTATTTGGTTTGATTTAATTTAATTGATCTCTTTAATTCAGTTGGATTTGATTTATCATAAAATAAAATTTAATTTTTCAATTCGCAATCAAACCAATTGATGATTTGCATATCCACTAGTGGGTTTGTTAAAAAGAAGTGTGAATTAAGTGTGGGGTATGATTGATTAATCTTTCACAAAGTTGAAAATAAAACTTTCTATGTAAAGTCAATTATCTAAAACACAAAATAAAACATTTGAACAAAAGGTTATTATGATCAATTAATCTTTCAGAAAGTTGGCAGCCTTTGAATAATAACCTTACCTACTTTATAAGGCACCAGGCTAAGCTTCCCTTTCAACCCCAAACCTTTTGTTTATTTTTTGTTTAATTTTTATTTTTTTGAAATTTTTTTATTTAGAAACCATATATGGGATAGTACGCAGTCCTTATATATACACACTCTCTATAGATGATACAGAATTTCAAAGGATCTGTCCCACATATTAAGACACTAAAAAAATAGCATATAGTATTACATTACGCACAAGCAAAAGTTTATCTTTTTCATAGAGAATACACACAGAGGATAGAGATTACACACACCCTTAACAATTTGCTGTTTTGTTTCTCAAATTGTCCACAGACAAAATCAACAATTTGCTCTTCAAGTTCTTCGTATATACATATGTGGAATTCATGGGAAATTATAACTCTGAATTAGAGCTTGGCCCAATTCTATAATAATGAGACGGGCTTATGTCACGTTGAGAAACAGGAGCAAATTCTAGCTAGTTTTAAGCAATAATTCACCAAATAAAAGAACAATGCTATAAATGATTTAATAAGTTCGGTGGAAGATAAATTGTCCTAATTCTATATTTGTTTCAGAGAATATTTTCTATATTGTTCAATATTTTAAGTACTTAAAAAAATAAATTACTAAAAAATATTTTTATGAAAAAATTAAGTAATTTTAAAAAAAATACTTCCTTTTTATTTTTTATAAATTTTAATAACCTTATTAAAATGTGAAAACATTTATATGTACATAATATAAATATATAACATCAATTTAATATTGCAATTAAATAATAAAAAAATTTTTATAATTTTTTTTAAAAATATTTTCAATATACAAATTATTTTTTGATAAACAAATAGAGTTGCATTTCCCAAACTCCCATTTGCCTAGTAACCAAATTATAGAAATTGCTTGAAATATACCATTTTATCAATTGTTTTAGAACTAAATATCAACTCCAATTTATTTTCTTTAATAATTTTCTTTAAAAAAAAGCATTGTTTTCTATAATTAAAAGAAAACATGCAACTTTAGTCTAGCTTAATTTGCTAAAAACATATCATTCACCTAATATCAGGAAAAATAAAAGTGAAATTGGCGGTAAAAATCTCTCCTTATTCATTGACCTGTACGTATGGAAGTTACATGGCATTGTATATGTACAGGATTTGTTTACGCAGACAATGATTTACCACATGCAAAATAATTTCAAATTCGATCATGCTAGTACCAAAAATTATCAGCCGTTCTCTTTTCCTCAATTTTCCCTTATATTTCTGCTGTTGAAAGAATCATTCTTGATTCTCCACTGTTTTTGGATCAGTAACACTTGAAATCACGGTGACCTTGGATATTTAAGCAATGGTTAGTCATTCTGTGCTTTTGATGAAACCAGTGATGTGGAATCAGCTCCACCCAGTGTCAAGCAAAACTTAAATTTTCCTCCAAATTAACCATCTGCCAACAACTTTGTTCTTGTCCATCTTGTAATCAGGAATTGTTCTAGGAACTAGGATCAGAAACTGTTTCGTTAGATATGTTCGTTGCAGTGGCATGGTTGTCGTGGTCATCATCACCAGCATATTCAAATGCTGAGTTAGCATCCATATCCCTTTCTGGACAGTCGAACTGAACACATTCAGGAACTTCATAATTGTAGTTCTCCGAGTCCCGAGTCCTATTAGAGAATGCCAGATTTTCTTTCTTTACAACATTCAACACAAACCCATTGTGGATCCTTTCAGGCTGCAAAACTTCATCTTCAGTGACTGTAATGCTAGAATTATTCACAGACAATCTATTGCTAGAATCCCTCTGTTCAAATTCGCTTACCAAATTTCTCTCTGGTGTTGTCACCCTGGACATCTTATTATATGGATCCCGGATTCCCATCTGAGCCCCTGGAGAGTTGGGATGAGTCATGAAGCCTTCGGTCAATTCAGTATCAACATCCAGATTTTGGACGAAGTCAATAAATTGATTTGCAGAAGTAGTTCTCATCAATGGTCCACCAGATCTCGTCCAAGAATTTACATCTACACTTTCAGATTCACTATCGCTTCCATCATGTATGTTACGGTGCATCTGCACATTTCCACCAGAAGGCGCTTCCCATCCAGATGCACCAACACCTTGATGAAATGTTGAAGCAAAATCAGTGAGGTCTTCTTCCAGTGAGCCTGTTGAGTTCTCTCGAGCAATGCAGTTCCAAGATGGAATTCTTTTAGAAGCACTGAATTTGACAGTGCTGGCAGCTGTGGTGGCTAGACCATGAGAAGCAGCAGCAGCCCTCTCAGCACTCCTTTTGAGTCTACGCATGTGGTTGAGAATTGCGACACACTCATCAAGACAGATCTCAATGCCACAGTTAGCTTTTATGGCTGAAAGTTTCTCCCATGTACACCTGCTCCCTTGGTTGATTGCCTTATGAAGCTCCTCATCAGTTGGATTTTGTATAATTTTTGATATCTGCATAGCAAAAAATGTCATTTAATTCTCATCTTGAGGTATTCAGAAACATCACAAATAATTGACAACAGACAATTTAAAGAAAAACATTACAAACAAAAAAAAAAAACAAGGATTTGTAAGAATAGTCAACTGCTGAAAAATTTTATTTTGGCAATTTCTACATTCACCTTCAAATGCTTAACAAATTTTTGAACCTTTAAATCCATGATTCAGATTGCTGCCCAATTAGAGTAAACCTTTTATTTTGTAGATACCTGAGCGACAGTGGCAGGCATAACAACAGTGACATCACCCTCCCAATCTTGAGCAAAAAGCTTGGCAACTCCCCTCAATGGAAAACCAAGTTCCAGTACCTGATTGAATCTATGTTTTACCTCCATCTCGGTAAGATGAGCAAGCTACAAAGTTAAATACCAAAATGCCTTAGTTTTCATTTCAGTAGGGCATTAAAAGAGAAACAAACAGCAAAATTAGTATAAAATAGCTATACAGAAAAGGTCTTAAGCTGTGAATCTATCCTAATTCCTATATCAGTAACATTAAAAATTAAGGTTTATGCCATGAGTTGGGTGCTGCATAAAGAGTGCTTGGCTGCTACTTAAATAACACGAGTTATGCAGAAAAGGTCATCTGCTAGCTTTGTCTCTATATCCCTCAGTACTAAGCCTTGCTGCTTATGGTTTCTCACATCCACATAAAAATGCTCTCGAAATCATAAACAAGATTACAAAGATGAAAAACCAAAACCAGTAGTGGTGAACAAGGAACAAATAATGGGCTGGGTGGCATGTCGGAATTCACTAAACAATTTTGTAAATAATTTATATATGAAAACCACATTCAAGCCATACTCAATCCAGACAAGTGAACTCAACTGATGCAATTCCATAGAGAGGATTGAGACAATTAAGAAAAATAGAGACAATCAACTTCAGAAGATTTTCAGTACAGACGCAAGCAGATATGCAAATTAAGACTGATTAGGTTAAGGAGAAATCAATGTAAATTTGAAGCAATGTATACATACCTTTGCAGCGAAATTACCACCATATGCTCTCACAAATTCCTTCATTCTCAATAGTGGAGCAATGTGAGGATTTGCCTGACTCACAATAAAATGATTGACATTGAACAGTTCCTTCAATTGCATCATTGGTAAATCACTTTCCAAGGTACCATCTCTCCACCGGCGTGCAGATGCGCTTGATCCTTCCACTGGATCCAGATTAAAAGGTGGATGATATGGAACAATTTCCCCACTCCTGTCCTTCGCCATTAGTTCCTGGGCTTCAAAAAGGCCAGGAAAGGCACAAGAAGCAGTGA
Organism: Hevea brasiliensis; assembly: GCF_030052815.1. NCBI lineage: Eukaryota > Viridiplantae > Streptophyta > Magnoliopsida > Malpighiales > Euphorbiaceae > Hevea > Hevea brasiliensis. Next base: position 4,936 of record NW_026614703.1, on the reverse strand, counting down.
CTGCACTCCATATAACAACATGAGGTGAAGTAAGGTAGTTAAGGCACCTAGGAGGCTCATGCTTTCTAGGGGAGCAAACTGTGATCCCAAGAATTCGACCTGTCATGTCATAAGCTTCTTGAAATGTAAGATTACTAGTGAGATGCCTTAACATCCATTGCAACTGCTGGATTTCATGGATAGCTCCTTGTGTCCTGACCCTCTTCACAACATTAAGAAGCCCACCCATCCGATCAAAAAACTGCAATGATTGCAAAGAATTCTCATAAAAGCTTTGTAACTCTGGCCATGATTTAGTGGCAACAACAGAACACACAATGGATCCCACACTAGAACCAGCAATTATTCTTGGCAAAAGCTTATGCTCAACCAGTGCTTTAACCACACCCACATGAAATGCTCCAAGGGAAGCACCACCACTCAAAAGCAAAGCTGTTCTCCCAAATGCATGTCTTGTCTCGTGCATGAAAGAAAGCTTCTCTTCCAGTTTAAGCTCCTCCGAATCTGAATCACAAACCATTCTCAGCTGAGTTGAGACCTCATCGATGTATTCCTTTATGAGCATGGGCACTTGAAGCCTACCCTTATGAAGCTCTGGGTTACACATATTACCAAGATTTCTTATCAGATCTGCTCTCATGCAAAAGATGATGTCTCTAAGAGATCCCTCTTGTCGACGGTGTCGGAGCTCCTGAAGTTTATTTCTCACTAGTTCTTCATCATAAAGGTCTGATTCATGCATCTTTGGTGTCTCTTTGTCAAGCATCTTTGCAGCATGTGCCCACTCTTCATATGTCAATGCAGTTCTCATCATATTCCTCCAAAATTTCCTCCGGTAAGCCATTTCAGCCCTCAATTTCACAATGGTGTATCGTTTCAAAAGAAAAGCAATTAAAGTCACCATGGCCAATATCCCTTGAGGATTCCGTGGATGCAACCACGAAAATATGGATGCAGAAGCATCTCTAAATCTATGAAAGTAATTCCATAACACATGATAGATTTTACGCCTCAAATGTGACATTGACTTGCAGAATAACACTCTGAAAGCAATCGTCCTACCAATGATCGTTGAGGGTCCAATTGAAAAGGGATCAACATAGGCCTCATTACTTATATCCATATCTTGGCTAAAGAAAGATTGTATCTTGCTGAATTCCTGTAACTCAACAACAAGATTTGCTCATAGGAACAAATATTATGAAACAATAAAATGGCTCAGAGACTACAATGAAGAGATCACCACAAAACTAAATTTCATAACTTTTTAAAGATGCACAAAGCAAGACAGCTGAAAAAGTTGAGTAAGGACAATTAGATGAATGAATTTGTTCCTCCAAATTAGATATGTAACAATCAATTGAGAAAATAATTGCACCACTGGACTCAAAGCCTCTTAACTATGCTCTAGGCAAAAGGAAGCTTTTGTGGTAGAAAGTAAATAGATTAGCAATAAAAAAAATGCAAATTTATATAAGAGAGACATGTATGAAAGTAACAAAATCCAACCTCTTGATTTGGCACAGTACTCCAAATTCAGCAGCCAAATGGGTCAAAAACTCGCATTGACCATCCCAGATCCTGCTAACCAAGCCAAGAAAACCCCTCAAACGTAAATAACACACCAAAAAAAAAAAAAAGAAACAAGAACTGCCAAATTACTATTTCATATCACCATCAGAAAAATTTTCAACGTCCAGAAAAGAAAGAAAGAAAGAAACAGCCAACCCCAAAAATTGAAGAAAAGGAAAAACCCAGAAGGGATATTCCCGGCAAAAGAAGCATAATCGCGGGCATACAGAGAGAGAGGAATTAAATAGAAGAATGGAAGTCTTGGGATACGTGAAACAGAGAGATAGTGATATGGCGACCAAATTTTGAACGTGCAGAAAGATGGCGGTCATTTTGTATTAGAGAGAGACGTGCAATCGAATTGAAGGGGGAATGGATTTATATAAAATAATAATAATAATAATTTGTAGATCCACTGAAGTTTCTATTTTTGCTTGTTTGTGTAGTAGTAGTTGTGCAGCTTTTGCTTTTCTTGCACTTTCAAGACACCATTCCACTCCACATGCGACCATGAAACAAGGAAAATATTAAAAAAAAATTATAAATTATAATTTTTTTTAAATAAATTATAATTTAATCTTTATAATTTAATAAAATATATATACTAATTCTTATACTTTTAAAAGTCATCTATTAAATACTTGCCAACTTAATAATATTAACAAATTACTACCGCTATTAGAATAAGTTTAATTTCACATTAACTTTTAACAAAATAATTAAAATAGTACATAATTTTAACATGAAATGACTAAATCCTTTAAATTTTATTTTAGCAATAAAATAATCCATTGATTTAATAAATGTGAATTTTATTATATTAAAAAAATTTAAATTTAAATTTAAATTATAATTATTAAAAATATGTATTAATTATTTTAAAATCTTTAAAAATTTTAATAAATTACTAATTTTAATAAATTAATTCTTAAATATTATAATTATTTACAAATTAATCCTATATATTTTTTAATTACAAATTCAACCCCTTTCTCTCTCTCTAGATGGCGAATTGCGTTTTTCAATAATGTTGGATGATGATAGTGGTCGATATGGTCTCTCCATGTCGGGGCAAGCTAATTCGGTGCGGTGGGGATTGGTGACAGAAACTTAAAACTCGACAGCTTCCTCTTTAGGCTCATAATGGATCAGATGGGTTCTCTGCTCATCGTTAACCATTGGGATTATTACAAATATCTCTGTGCTCGCTAAAGGAATCTGCAATGACTAGGGTCATGTCCTGGTAGTTTTGTAGCTGGAGCTTTGCTGATAAATGATAATTAGTTAAAAAAAAATTAAATTATGTTTTATTTTTTAAAAATTATATTAATAAAGTGAGGACTTATTTTTAAATAATTATAATATTTAAGAAATATAGGGAAGAATTGTGATTAATTAAAAAAATATAAAATTTAAATTAAAGTATTATTTTGTTGATAAAATAAAATTTTATAAATTAAATTATTTCATATTAAAAATAGAATTGAGGATATTTTAGAATTTTTTGCTAAAACTAATAGGGAAATAACCTTGATTCTAACGGTAAAACTGAGTTGTTATTTTATTAAAATGTTAAGGCTTCAATAGGTGGCTTTTAAAAATACATATACTAATGTGTAGGTGACTTTTAAAGCTCAAGGACTATATTATAGGTTATCCTCTTTTTTAACTCATTAACAATCAAAAACCCTTATTAGCCTATTTGGAAACAAAAAACTTGCAAAGATTCAATTTAGTTTTTTCTTATTTTTGTCAATTCACATATTTGAAAACCTAATAGTTTAAAGAATTTAATTCTTTTAACTTTAAAAAAAATTAATTTAAAAAAAGAAATAAAAATTACGCTAAAAATAATATAATTGTGTGAGAATTCACTTAAAATCTTTTATTGTAAATAATTTTTCTTTTCAAATGAAGTCTACATGATTTCGAATCAAAATTCAAAATTTTCAAAACATACGTTTTAATTTAAAGAAATAACTAGTCATTTTATCAGTGTATTACACAAATCATTTATTATTTTATTTTGATAACGTAATTTAATATATATTTTACTATATTTTATATTTTCATAGTTATATTATAAAAGTTTAATTAATTATAATTTTATTTCAATTTTAATAATTAAATAAGTTGATTAATAGATTATTTTTTTTATTAATATTTAAATCATTTGACATATAATAATAAAAGGATAAATAAAATAGAAAGAAAATACATATGCTACATTGGTGATTTTGAAAATATCATTATTAACATTCTTGTACTTTAAATATAAGGAATGATTTTAAAATTATATATTTAAATTTTCTAAATAAATTTTAGTGTGCACATATACATATATATAAGAAGTAATTCATCCTTTTCTTAATGCAATTAAAAATTTAATTAAAAAAGTATTGATTTTAGGGATATATAATATGATGAATATAATTTTATAATATTTGAAGTTGTAAACTTAAAAAAATTTAAAAATTCTTAAAAAATATACTAAAAATAATTTTAGATTTGAATAGTTGAGATAAGATAAGATTATAATAATTAAAATTTTAAAAATATTTAGGTTTAGATAAAGTTAATATTTAATATGATAACCTAATTTTTTATAGATAAATTTAAAAATAAGGATAATATAAAAAGGTACACATGATAATTTTTTAAATACGTTTATTAGCATATGTGGCACACTATATAATAAAAGAGTTGCAACATAACAACTTTTTAAGCTTGTTTATTAGCTCATGTAGCACGCTGTTATGAAGCATTTTTTAAGCTTAGGTGACATTCCAAGATCTAAGCAATAGATCTTTGCCTTCATTAAGAAGAGAATTGAGAACAAAACAATAGGATGGAAGGAAAAATTGTTGTCAAAAGGAGGGTGAGAAGTGTTTATAAAGGCAATAGCAACAGTGGTGCCCATGTATGCCATGTCTTGCTTCAAGTTACCTAATAGCCTTTATCAATCAATTAACTCCTTGATAGCTAACTTTTTGTTTACTAGTTTATAATTCTGCAAGTGCACAGATTGTTAACAAGTAATAAAGTAATGAGTATAATATCTTTTCTATGAGAAATTTATAAGTACAAGTACCAAGCTAGACAACAACTTTGACTGTTTAGACTACTGAATATGTTGAGAATTTTAATTTTAAACCAACTAAGGATGTTGAGAATAAAAGAAGACAAAAATAATAAACTTAAATTTAGAAATCAATTAACTAAAGCAATTCCATAATTAAGATTTCACACTTCAACTTTATTATGGACTTAACCTCACCTATTTAACAGATTGAGAATTGCTACTTTGATAGAAATTAATCCTAAGATATTATAAGTCCTCTCTCAAGGCACCTAAGGTGTATTT